>NW_024060201.1:0-26886 GCF_016432855.1 Salvelinus namaycush
TGTGTGATCCTAAACTAAACCCCCCATCTGTTCCTTCTCTAAATAATGCTCGTCGTGATCCTAACTAAACCCACCCCATACTGATCACTTCTCTAAATAATGCTGTGTGCTCCTAAACTAAATACCCCCATCTGATCCTTCTCTAAATAATGCTGTGTGATCCTAAACTAAACCCCCATCTGATCTGTCATCTGTTCCTTCTCTAAATAATGCTGTTTGCTCCTAAACTAAACCCCCATCTGTCCCTTCTCTAAATAATGCTGTGTGATCCTAAACTAAACCCCCATCTGATCCTTCTCTAAATAATGCTGTGTGCTCCTAAACTAAACCCCCATCTGATCCTTCTCTAAATAATGCTGTGTGATCCTAAACTAAACCCCCATCTGATCTGTCATCTGTTCCTTCTCTAAATAATGCTGTTTGCTCCTAAACTAAACCCCCATCTGTTCCTTCTCTAAATAATGCTGTGTGATCCTAAACTAAACCCCCATCTGATCCTTCTCTAAATAATGCTGTGTGATCCTAAACTAAACCCCCATCTGATCCTTCTCTAAATAATGCTGTGTGATCCTAAACTAAACCCCCATCTGTTCCTTCTCTAAATAATGCTGTGTGCTCCTAAACTAAACCCCCATCTGATCCTTCTCTAAATAATGCTGTGTGTTCCTAAACTAAACTCCCATCTGATCTGTCAACTGTTCCTTCTCTAAATAATGCTGTGTGCTCCTAAACTAAACCCCCATCTGATCCTTCTCTAAATAATGCTGTGTGCTCCTAAACTAAACCCCCATCTGATCCTTCTCTAAATAATGCTGTGTGTTCCTAAACTAAACCCCCATCTGATCCTTCTCTAAATAATGCTGTGTGTTCCTAAACTAAACCCTCATCTGTTCCTTCTCTAAATAATGCTGTGTGTTCCTAAACTAAACCCCCATCTGATCTGTCATCTGTTCCTTCTCTAAATAATGCTGTGTGATCCTAAACTAAACCCCCATCTGATCCTTCTCTAAATAATACTGTGTGCTCCTAAACTAAACCCCCATCTGATCTGACCACTGTTCCTTCTCTAAATAATGCCGTGTGCTCCTAAACTAAACCCCCATCTGTTCCTTCTCTAAATAATGCTGTGTGCTCCTAAACTAAACCCCCATCTGTTCCTTCTCTAAATAATGCTGTGTGCTCCTAAACTAAACCCCCATCTGTTCCTTCTCTAAATAATGCTGTGTGCTCCTAAACTAAACCCCCATCTGATCCTTCTCTAAATAATGCTGTGTGTTCCTAAACTAACCCCCCATCTGTTCCTTCTCTAAATAATGCTGTGTGTTCTTAAACTAAACCCCCATCTGATCCTTCTCTAAATAATGCTGTGTGCTCCTAAACTAAACCCCCATCTGATCCTTCTCTAAATAATGCTGTGTGCTCCTAAACTAAACCCCCATCTGATCCTTCTCTAAATAATGCTGTGTGTTCTTAAACTAAACCCCCATCTGATCCTTCTCTAAATAATGCTGTGTGCTCCTAAACTAAACCCCCATCTGATCTGACCACTGTTCCTTCTCTAAATAATGATGTGTGTTCCTAAACTAAACCCCCATCTGATCTGACCACTGTTCCTTCTCTTTATCTTAGATATCAGTTCTGAGGCCGAATCATGAAAAGGGAGAATATAATCAGGCCTCTTTGTGATCCATGAACATCGATAGTTTTACAATATAAAAATGGTTGTCTGAACAATGAGGCAAAATCAGAGAGAGGGAGTGACTTCCAAATGGTAACCTATTTCATAAAGATAGTGCACTATGTTTAACCTGTATTGTGCACTACCTTTGGTCAACAGTAGTTCACCACATAGGGAATAGGGTTCTATTAGGGACTCAGTGTCCCTAGCAGGGGGTTCCATTAGGGACTCAGTGTCCCTAGCAGAGGGTTCCATTAGGGACTCAGTGTACCTAGCAGAGGGTTCCATTAGGGACCCAGTGTCCCTGGCAGAGGGTTCCATTAGGGACTCAGTGTACCTAGCAGAGGGTTCCATTAGGGACCCAGTGTCCCTAGCAGAGGGTTCCATTAGGGACTCAGTGTCCCTAGCAGGGGGTTCCATTAGGGACCCAGTGCCCCTAGCAGAGGGTTCCATTAGGGACTCAGTGTCCCTAGCAGAGGGTTCCATTAGGGACTCAGTGTCCCTAGCAGGGGGTTCCATTAGGGACTCAGTGTACCTAGCAGAGGGTTCCATTAGGGACTCAGTGTCCCTAGCAGGGGGTTCCATTAGGGACTCAGTGTCCCTAGCAGGGGGTTCCATTAGGGACCCAGTGTCCCTAGCAGGGGGTTCCATTAGGGACCCAGTGTCCCTAGCAGGGGGTTCCATTAGGGACTCAGTGTCCCTAGCAGGGGGTTCCATTAGGGACCCAGTGTCCCTAGCAGGGGGTTACATTAGGGACCCAGTGTCCCTAGCAAGGGGTTCCATTAGGGACCCAGTGCCCCTAGCAGAGGGTTCCATTAGGGACCCAGTGTCCCTAGCAGAGGGTTCCATTAGGGACCCAGTGTCCCTAGCAGAGGGTTCCATTAGGGACCCAGTGTCCCTAGCAGGGGGTTCCATTAGGGACTCAGTGTCCCTAGCAGGGGGTTCCATTAGGGACTCAGTGTCCCTAGCAGGGGACCATTAGGGACTCAGTGTCCCTAGCAGAGGGTGATGCAGCTAGAGTGTACTGCTGCTGACGTTGACCTAAAAGTCACATGATTATTCAGTACAGTGGCAGCGCAGTGCTAAGGACTGCAGTAAAGACACACACAAGTATATATACACACACACACACACACACACACACACACACACACACACACACACACACACACACACACACACACACACACACACACACACACACACACACACACACACACACACACACACACAGCCTTAGTGGATGGATGTATAACACCAGGTTCTTGTCAGTCCTCATTGTTATGTTACGGTGTTCCTGTTCTACATCTGCTCAGCGCTACATCCAAACATACACAGGCATGTAACACTCACCCAGCATTACTAACTCATGACTAACTGGCATTTAATCATTATCTAACTAACATAAAATGAATCTCTATCTTTCTCCCTCTCTCTCTAGTTCACTCCCCCCTACCCTCCCCTGTCCCCCTACCCTCCCCTGTCCCCCCTACCCTCCCCTGTTCCCCCTACCCTCCCCTGTCCCCCCTACCCTCCCCTGTTCCCCCTACCCTCCCCTGTTCCCCCTACCCTCCCCGTCCCCCCTACCCTCCCCTGTCCCCCCTACCCTCCCCTGTCCCCCCTACCCTCTCCTGTCCCCCCTACCCTCTCCTGTCCCCCTAACCTCTCCTGTCCCCCTACCCTCCCCTGTCCCCCTACCCTCCCCTGTTCCCCCTACCCTCCCCTGTCCCCCCTAACCTCTCCTGTCCCCCCTACCCTCCCCTGTCCCCCCCTCCCCTCCCCTGTCCCCCCTACCCTCCCCTGTCCCCCCCTACCCTCCCCTGTCCCCCCCTACCCTCCCCTGTCCCCCCCTACCCTCCCCTGTCCCCCCCTCCCCTCCCCTGTCCCCCCTACCCTCCCCTGTCCCCCTACCCTCCCCTGTCCCCCCTACCCTCCCCTCCCCTGTCCCCCCCTCCCCTCCCCTGTCCCCCTACCCTCCCCTGTCCCCCTACCCTCCCCTGTCCCCCCTACCCTCCCCTGTCCCCCCCTCCCCTCCCCTGTCCCCCTACCCTCCCCTGTCCCCCCTACCCTCCCCTGTCCCCCTACCCTCCCCTGTCCCCCCTACCCTCCCCTGTCCCCCCCTCCCCTCCCCTGTCCCCCCTACCCTCCCCTGTCCCCCCTACCCTCCCCTGTCCCCCCTCCCCTCCCCTGTCCCCCTACCCTCCCCTGTCCCCCCTACCCTCCCCTGTCCCCCTACCCTCCCCTGTCCCCCCTACCCTCCCCTGTACCCCCCTCCCCTCCCCTGTCCCCCCTACCCTCCCCTGTCCCCCTACCCTCCCCTGTCCCCCCTACCCTCCCCTGTCCCCCCCTCCCCTCCCCTGTCCCCCCTACCCTCCCCTGTCCCCCCTACCCTCCCCTGTCCCCCCTACCCTCCCCTGTCCCCCACACCCCTTCCCTGTCCCCCCTACCCTCCCCTGTCCCCCCTACCCTCAGATTTATTAGGCTAATGGCATTACAAACCTGGCTAAAAGATTACTGTAGCACTGTTGGCACAACTTGTATAAAGAACGTTTCATACCTTCTGGGAACAGAAGTTGCTCTACAGGAATGACGGAGTCCATCCAAATCATCTTGGCTCCTGGACTCTGTCCTCGCATTTCAAAGCTGCGTTGAGACAAACCGACAAACTGACACTAAGACTGCATTCAACCAGCTGTATAAGGCCATAAGCAAACAAGAAAACGCTCATCCCGAGGCGGCACTCCTAGTGGCCGAAGTCCGTTTTACCTCATTTCTACCAGCATGCCTCACTGAGTTCCCTGAATTCCTACCGGACCTTGTAGTCAGGGCAGACAATATTCACATTTTTGGTGACTTTAATATTCACATGGAAAGTCCACAGACCCACTCCAAAAGGCTTTCGGAGCCATCATCAACTCAGCGGGTTTTGTCCAACATGTCTCTGGACCTACTCACTGTCACAGTCATACTCTGGACCTAGTTTTGTCCCGTGGAATAAATATTGTGGATCTTAATGTTTTTCCTCATAATCGTGGACGATCGGACCACCATTTTATTACATTTGCAATCGCAACAAATAATCTGCTCAGACCCCAACCAAGGATCATCATGCTATAAATTCTCCGACAACCCAAAGATTCCTAGATGCCCTTCCAGACTCCTTCTGCCTACCCAAGGACGTCAGAGTACAAAAATCGGTTGACCACCTAACTGAGGAACTCAATTTAACCTTGCGCAATACCCTAGATGCAGCCGCACCCCTAAAAACAAAAAACATTTGTCATAAGAAACTAGCTCCCTGGTATACAGAAAATACCCGAGCCCTGAAGCAAGCTTCTAGATGATTGGAACGGAAATGGCTCCACACCAAACTGGAAGTCTTGGGACTAGCTTGGAAAGACAGTACCGTGCAGTTTCGAAGAGCACTCACTGTTGCTCGTTCATCCTATTTTTCCAACTTAATTGAGGAGAATAAGAACAATCCAAAATTTATTTTTGATACTGTCGCAAAGCTAACTAAAAAGCAGCATTCCCCAAGACAGGATGGCTTTCACTTCAGCAGTAATAAATTCATGAACTTCTTTGATGAAAAGATCATGATTATTAGAAAGCAAATTACGGACTCCTCTTTCAAACCTCGATGTGTCACGCCCTGACCTTAGAGAGCCTTTTTATGTCTCTATTTGGTTTGGTCAGGGTGTGATTTGGGGTTTTTCTATGATTTTGTATTTCTATGTTTTGGCCGGGTATGGTTCTCAATCAGGGACAGCTGTCTATCGTTGTCTCTGATTGGGAACCATACTTAGGTATCCCTTTTCCCTCCTTTCAGTGTGTTAACTTTGTTTGTGGCACTATAGCCTTAAGCTTCACTGTTGTTTTTGTATTGTTTATTGTTTTTGTCGGCGTCATCCTAATAAAAAGGGAATATGTACGCTCACCACGCTACGCTTTGGTCTGTTGACGGCCGTGACACTCTGGGGGTGGTATTTTCACATCCGGATGAAAAGCGTGCCCAAAGTAAACTGCCTGCTACTCAGGCCCAGAAGCTAGGATATGCATAGTATTAGTAGATTAGGATAGATAACACTATGAAGTTTTTAAAACTGTCTGAATAATGTCTGTGAGTATAACAGAACTGATTTGGCAGGCGAAACCCCGAACACAATCCATCCAGGGATTTAGTTTGTTGAGGTCAATCTGTTTTCCATTGGATTTCTATGGCAAGCTCGTTTGAATAGAAATATGCCTGCAGTTTTCTTCCATGCCGTCCCTAGGAGGGGTGCGCAACTTGAGTGGGTTGAGTCACTGACGTGATTCTCCTGTCCGGGTTGCTGCCCCCCTCGGGGGCTATGCCGTCTCAGGGTAGTAGGTTGGTGGTTGAAGATATCCCTCTAGTGGTGTGAGGGCCATGCTTTGGCAAAGTGGGTGGGGTTATATCCTGCCTGTTTGGCCCTCTCCGGGGGTATCGTCAGACAGGGCCACAGTGTCTCCTGATCCCTCCTGTCTCAGCCTCCATTATTTATCCTGCAATAGTTGATGTGTCGGGGGGCTGGGGTCAGTCTGTTCTTTCTGGAGTATTTCTCCTGTCTCATCCGGAGTCTTGTGTGAATTTGAGTATGCTCCATCTAATTTTCTCTCTCTATTTCTCTTTTTCTCTCTCTCTTTCTTTCTTTCTCTCTCTCAGAGGACATGAGCCCTAGTACCATGTGTCAGGTCTACCTGGCATGATGACTCCTTGCTGTCCCCAGTCCACCTGGCTGTGATGCTGCTCCAGTTTCAACTGTTCTGCCTGCGGCTATGGAACCCTGACCTGTTCACCGGACGTGCTACCTGTCCCAGACCTGCTGTTTTCAACTCTCTAGAGACCGCAGGAGCAGTAGAGATACTCTCAATGATCGGCTATGGAACCTGACCTGTTCACCGGACGTGCTACCTGTCCCAGACCTGCTGTTTCCAACTCTCTAGAGACAGCAGGAGCGGTAGAGATACTCTGAATGATCGGCTATGAAAAGCCAACTGACATTTACTCCTGAGGTGCTGACCTGTTGCACCCTCGACAACCACTGTGATTATTATTATTTGACCCTGCTGGTCATCTATGAACATTTAAACATCTTGGCCATGTACTCTTATAAGCTCCACCCGACACAGCCAGAAGAGGACTGGCCACCCCTCATAGCCTGGTTCCTCTCTAGGTTTCTTCCTAGGTTCTGGCCTTTCTAGGGAGTTTTTCCTAGCCACCGTGCTTCTCCACCTGCATTGCTTGCTGTTTGGGGGTTTTAGGCTGGGTTTCTGTACAGCACTTTGAGATATCAGCTGATGTAAGAAGGGTTTCATAAATAATATTTGATTTGAAATTACATTTTGGGCAAAAAGGCAAACTCAGCTCCATCATTCATTGAATCCGATGGCTCATTCATCACAAAACCCACTGATATTGTCAACTACTTTAATTATTTTTTCATAAGAAAGATTAGCAAACTATGGCATGACAGGACAACAACAATGTTTTAACCTACACATCCATGCATAACTAACCAAATTATGTAAGACAGGCATTGTAATTTCAGAATTTCATAATGTGAGTGTGGAAGAGGTGAAAAATACATTGTTATCTGTCAACAATGACAAGCAACCTGATTCTGACAATGTCACGTTCCTGACCTGTTTTCTGTTAGTTTTTGTATGTGTTAGCTGGTCAGGACGTGAGTTTGGGTGGGCAGTCTATGTTTTCTGTTTCTATGTTGGTTTTGGGTTGCCTGGTATGGCTCTCAATTAGAGGCAGGTGTTTTCATTTCCTCTGATTGAGAGTCATATTAAGGTAGGTGTTTTCACACTGTTTGTTGTGGGTGGTTGTCTCCTGTGTCAGTGTCTGTATGTTACGCCACACGGGACTGTTCTCGGTATGTTTGTTCGTTCGGTTTTTGTGTAGTCAGTTTTCCTGTTATTGCGTTCTTCGTGTTTCATGTAAGTTCGTCGTCCAGGTCTGTCTACATCGTTTATTTGTTTTGTTAATTATTCAAGTGTAGTATGTTTTTTCGTCTTGTTTAATAAATCATGTCATTTCACAACGCTGCGCCTTGGTTCAATCCATGCTCCTCCTCTTCGGATGAAGAGGAGGAGGAACACCGTTACAGACAACCTGGATGGAAAATTACTGAGGATTATAGCGGACGATATTGCCACTCCCATGTGTCATATCTTCAATCTAAGCCTACAGTAAATTGTGTGCCTTCGGGCCTGGAGGGAAGTCATTCCACTACCCAAGAATAGTAAGGAATAGTAAATAGTAGAGAATAGAGCAGGACTGTAAAATAACAGATTGTAGAGATTAGAGCAGGACTGTAAAATAACAGATTGTAGAGATTAGAGGAGGACTGTAAAATAACAGATTGTAGAGATTAGAGGAGGACTGTAAAATAACAGATTGTAGAGATTAGAGGAGGACTGTAAAATAACAGATTGTAGAGATTAGAGCAGGGCTGTAAAATAACAGATTGTAGAGATTAGAGGAGGACTGTAAAATAACAGATTGTAGAGATTAGAGGAGGACTGTAAAATAACAGATTGTAGAGATTAGAGGAGGACTGTAAAATAACAGATTGTAGAGATTAGAGCAGGGCTGTAAAATAACAGATTGTAGAGAATAGAGCAGGACTGTAAAATAACAGATTGTAGAGATTAGAGGAGGACTGTAAAATAACAGATTGTAGAGATTAGAGCAGGACTGTAAAATAACAGATTGTAGAGATTAGAGCAGGGCTGTAAAATAACAGATTGTAGAGATTAGAGCAGGACTGTAAAATAACAGATTGTAGAGATTAGAGCAGGGCTGTAAAATAACAGATTGTAGAGATTAGAGCAGGGCTGTAAAATAACAGATTGTAGAGATTAGAGCAGGACTGTAAAATAACAGATTGTAGAGATTAGAGCAGGGCTGTAAAATAACAGATTGTAGAGATTAGAGCAGGACTGTAAAATAACAGATTGTAGAGATTAGAGCAGGGCTGTAAAATAACAGATTGTAGAGATTAGAGCAGGGCTGTAAAATAACAGATTGTAGAGATTAGAGCAGGACTGTAAAATAACAGATTGTAGAGATTAGAGCAGGACTGTAAAATAACAGATTGTAGAGATTAGAGCAGGACTGTAAAATAACAGATTGTAGAGATTAGAGCAGGACTGTAAAATAACAGATTGTAGAGAAGTAGGTTACAGGATAAATTATTTATTTACTGAAAAAGGCCATTGTGTGAGTTGGAGTGAGTCCCAAACAGTGGTCTCTCAGTCAACACATTAATAAAGTATTTCATAATATAGTAATTTATAATAAAGTATTTAATGTTGCTCAGCTCTTAGCGGTCAGAGGGACTCAGATGTCTCCAGGGAACATGTAAAAAGGGAATAATGGCAAGTTGGTTTTAATTTGACATGATGCATTTCAAACAGTTACTGGAAGACTTTTCTACAGCCTCAGTTCTCTGAGCTGCGGGAGGCCAACTGGTCAACTGGTCAACTGGCCAACTGGCCAACTGGTCAACTGGTCAACTGGCCAACTGGTCAACTGGCCAACTGGCCAACTGGCCAACTGGTCAACTGGTCAACTGGTCAACTGGCCAACTGGTCAACTGGTCAACTGGTCAACTGGTCAACTGGCCAACTGGCCAACTGGCCAACTGGTCAACTGGTCAACTGGCCAACTGGTCAACTGGTCAACTGGTCAACTGGCCAACTGGTCAACTGGCCAACTGGCCAACTGGCCAACTGGTCAACTGGCCAACTGGCCAACTGGTCAACTGGTCAACTGGCCAACTGGTCAACTGGCCAACTGGTCAACTGGCCAACTGGCCAACTGGCCAACTGGTCAACTGGTCAACTGGTCAACTGGCCAACTGGTCAACTGGTCAACTGGTCAACTGGCCAACTGGTCAACTGGCCAACTGGTCAACTGGTCAACTGGCCAACTGGCCAACTGGTCAACTGGGCAACTGGTCAACTGGTCAACTGGTCAACTGGCCAACTGGTCAACTGGCCAACTGGTCAACTGGCCAACTGGTCAACTGGCCAACTGGTCAACTGGTCAACTGGCCAACTGGTCAACTGGCCAACTGGCCAACTGAGTATCAGGAGCAGATCATAAATGGACTTAATAAATGAAGTATGTATGGAGGAACAACTGTAACACCGTGAACCCCCCCGGCCCCATAGGAAAGGGCCAGATACATTTAGTTTCACTGCCTTTCAGACCGGAGTGGTGGTCCCGGAATTACCAGGGGGGATGAGAGGGTTATAGAGCGTTATAGAGGGTTATAGAGGGTTGTAGAGGATTGTAGAGGGTTATAGAGTGTTGTAGAGGGTTGTAGAGGGTTATAGAGGGTTGTAGAGGGTTGTAGAGGGTTATAGAGGGTTGTAGAGGGTTGTAGATGGTTGTAGAGGGTTATAGAGGGTTATAGATGGTTATAGAGGGTTGTAGAGGGTTGTAGAGGGTTGTAGAGGGTTATAGAGGGTCGTAGAGGGTTATAGATGGTTATAGAGGGTTGTAGAGGGTTATAGAGGGTCGTAGAGGGTTATAGAGGGTTATAGAGGGTTATAGAGGGTTATAGAGGGCTGGGTTGTACACCTGATCTCAGAACTGTGCTGTTATACACTGCTCAAAAAAATAAAGGGAACACTAAAATAACACATCCTAGATCTGAATGAATGAAATATTCTTATTAAATACTTTTTCCTTTACATAGTTGAATGTGCTGACAACAAAATCACACAAAAATTATCAATGGAAATCAAATGTATCAACCCATGGAGGTCTGGATTTGGAGTCACACTCAATATTAAAGTGGAAAACCACACTACAGGCTGATCCAACTTTGATGTAATGTCCTTAA
This sequence comes from Salvelinus namaycush, assembly GCF_016432855.1. Classification (NCBI taxonomy): domain Eukaryota; kingdom Metazoa; phylum Chordata; class Actinopteri; order Salmoniformes; family Salmonidae; genus Salvelinus; species Salvelinus namaycush. Next base: position 10,564 of record NW_024060201.1, read on the forward strand.
AACAAGTCAAAATGAGGCTCAGTAGTGTGTGTGGCCTCCACGTGCCTGTATGACCTCCCTACAACGCCTGGGCATGCTCCTGATGAGGTGGCGGATGGTCTCCTGAGGGATCTCCTCCCAGACCTGGACTAAAGCATCCGTCAACTCCTGGACAGTCTGTGGTGCAATGTGGCGTTGGTGGATGGAGCGAGACATGATGTCCCAGATGTGCTCAATTGGATTCAGGTCTGGGGAACGGGCGGGCCAGTCCATAGCATCAATGCCTTCCTCTTGCAGGAACTGCTGACACACTCCAGCCACATGAGGTCTAGCATTGTCTTGCATTAGGAGGAACCCAGGGCCAACCGCACCAGCATATGGTCTCACAAGGGGTCTGAGGATCTCATCTCGGTACCTAATGGCAGTCAGGCTACCTCTGGCGAGCACATGGAGGGCTGTGCGGCCCCCCAAAGAAATGCCACCCCACACCATGACTGACCCACCGCCAAACCGGTCATGCTGGAGGATGTTGCAGGCAGCAGAACGTTCTCCACGGCGTCTCCAGACTCTGTCACGTCTGTCACATGTGCGTGTGAACCTGCTTTCATCTGTGAAGAGCACAGGGCTCTTCACAGAATTTGCCAATCTTGGTGTTCTCTGGCAAATGCCAAACGTCCTGCACGGTGTTGGGCTGTAAGCACAACCCCCACCTGTGGACGTCGGGCCCTCATACCACCCTCATGGAGTCTGTTTCTGACCGTTTGAGCAGACACATGCACATTTGTGGCCTGCTGGAGGTCATTTTGCAGGGCTCTGGCAGTGCTCCTCCTTGCACAAAGGCGGAGGTAGCGGTCCTGCTGCTGGGTTGTTGCCCTCCTACGGCCTCCTCCACGTCTCCTGATGTACTGGCCTGTCTCCTGGTAGCGCCTCCATGCTCTGGACACTACGCTGACAGACACAGCAAACCTTCTTGCCACAGCTCACATTGATGTGCCATCCTGGATGAGCTGCACTACCTGAGCCACTTGTGTGGGTTGTAGACTCCGTCTAATGCTACCACTAGAGTGAAAGCACCGCCAGCATTCAAAAGTGACCAAAACATCAGCCAGGAAGCATAGGAACTGAGAATTGGTCTGTGGTCACCACCTGCAGAACCACTCCTTTATTGGGGGTGTCTTGCTAATTGCCTATAATTTCCACCTGTTGTCTATTCCATTTGCACAACAGCATGTGAAATTTATTGTCAATCAGTGTTGCTTCCTAAGTGGACAGTTTGATTTCACAGAAGTGTGATTGACTTGGAGTTACATTGTGTTGTTTAAGTGTTCCCTTTATTTTTTTGAGCAGTGTACATATGATCACGGAGTCAAACTACTATTGTCATCCTCTGGTTACCTCCCAAAGGACCTCCCGTTCCCTATATAGTGCAATATGATTTGACCAGAGACCATTGGACCAGGGCCCTAACCAGGACCATTGGACCAGGGCCTTCGGAAAGTATTCAGACCCCTTGACTTTTTACACATTCTGTTACGTTACAGCCTTATTCTAAAATGGATTCAATGACTTTTTTCCCTTATCAATCTACACACAATACTCCACAATGACAAAACGAAAACAGGTTTTTAGACATTTGTTTGCAAATGTATAAAAAAACAGAAATACCTTATTTCCATAAATATTCAGACCCTTTGCTATGAGACTTGAAATTGAGCTCAGGTGCATCCTGTTTCCATTGATCATCCTTGAGATGTTTCTACAACTTGATTGGAGTCCACCTGTGGTAAATTCAATTGATTGGACATGATTTGAAAATGCCCACATCTGTCTATATAAGATCCCACAGTTGACTCCGAGACAGTATTGTGTCGAGGCACAGATCTGGGGAAGGGTACCAAAAAATGTCTGCAGCATTGAAGGTCCCCAAGAACAGACGCCTCCATCATTCTTAAATGGAAGAAGTTTGGAACCACCAAGTCTCTTCCTAGAGTTGGCCGCCCGGCCAAACTAAGCAATCGGGGGAGAAGGGCCTTAGTCTGGGAGGTGACCAAGAACCCTATTGTTACTCTGACAGAGTTCCAGAGTTCCTCTGTGGAGATGAGAGAACCTTCCAGAAGGACAACCATCTCTGCAGCACTCCACCAATCAGGCCTTTATGGTAACGACCAGACGGAAGCCACTCCTCAGTAAAAGGCACATGACAGCCCGCTTGGAGTTTTCCAAAAGGTACCTACAGGACTAAAACCATGAGGAACAAGATTATGTGATCTGATCTGATGAAACCAAGATTGAACTCTTTGGCCTGAATGCTAAGTGTCACATCTGGAGGAAACCTGGCACCATCCCTACGGAGAAGCATGGTGATGGCAACATCATGCTGTGGGGATGTTTTTCAGCGGCAGGGACTGGAAGACCAGTCAGGATCGAGGGAAAGATGAAGAGAGAAAAGTACAGAGAGATCCTTGACGAAACGCACACAGCCAAGACAATGAAGAAGTGGCTTCCAGACAAGTCTCTGAATGTCCCCCTCCCTCCCCTCCACTCCCCCCCCCCCCCTCCCCACTCTGCTCTTAACCCACTCAGTGCTATGTGTCAAGGCTCTTCCTGGCAGGCAGCTCTCTCTGTAATAGTGTGAACATCTGGATGGCGGTATGGGAGAGAGTCTCTCTGTAATAGTGTGAACATCTGGATGGCGGTATGGGAGAGAGTCTCTCTGTAGTAGTGTGAACATCTGGATGGCGGTATGGGAGAGAGTCTCTCTGTAGTAGTGTGAACATCTGGATGGCGGTATGGGAGAGAGTCTCTCTGTAGTAGTGTGAACATCTGGATGGCGGTATGGGAGAGAGTCTCTCTGTAGTAGTGTGAACATCTGGATGGCGGTATGGGAGAGAGTCTCTCTGTAATAGTGTGAACATCTGGATGGCGGTATGGGAGAGAGTCTCTCTGTAATAGTGTGAACATCTGGATGGCGGTATGGGAGAGAGTCTCTCTGTAATAGTGTGAACATCTGGATGGCGGTATGGGAGAGAGTCTCTCTGTAGTAGTGTGAACATCTGGATGGCGGTATGGGAGAGAGTCTCTCTGTAATAGTGTGAACATCTGGATGGCGGTATGGGAGAGAGTCTCTCTGTAATAGTGTGAACATCTGGATGGCGGTATGGGAGAGAGTCTCTCTGTAATAGTGTGAACATCTGGATGGCGGTATGGGAGAGAGTCTCTCTGTAGTAGTGTGAACATCTGGATGGCGGTATGGGAGAGAGTCTCTCTGTAATAGTGTGAACATCTGGATGGCGGTATGGGAGAGAGTCTCTCTGTAGTAGTGTGAACATCTGGATGGCGGTATGGGAGAGAGTCTCTCTGTAGTAGTGTGAACATCTGGATGGCGGTATGGGAGAGAGTCTCTCTGTAGTAGTGTGAACATCTGGATGGCGGTATGGGAGAGAGTCTCTCTGTAATAGTGTGAACATCTGGATGGCGGTATGGGAGAGAGTCTCTCTGTAATAGTGTGAACATCTGGATGGCGGTATGGGAAAGAGGCAGAAGCCAATAGGTAATGCTAGGCCCCTGGGAGGTTTTAGTACAGTAATGTAGCAGGGTGTTGTTTGAACATTTGGATAATGGTATCATATCAGCCTTCTGATTACAATGAAGAGCAAGAGGTGCTGCTCTGTTCTGGGCCAGCTGCAGCTTAACTACACGGCGGTTCAAAAATTTGGGGTCACTTAGAAATGTCCTTGTTTTTGAAAGAAAAGCTAATTTTTTGTCAATTAAAAGATTTTTATGGAATATCTACATAGGTGTACAGAGGCCCATTATCAGCAATCATCAGTCCTGTGTTCCAATGGCACGTTGTGTTAACTAATCCAAGTTTATCATTTTAAAAGGGTATTTGATCATTAGAAAACCATTTTGCAATTATGCTAGCACAGCTGAAAACTGTTGTGATGATTAAAGTGCAATAAAACTGGCCTTCTTTAGACTTGTTGAGTATATGGAGCATCAGCATTTGTGGGTTTGATTACAAGCTCAAAATGGCCAGAAACAAATAACTTTCTTATGAAACTCGTCGTCTATTCTTGCTCTGAGAAATGAAGGCTATTCCAAGCGAGAAATTGCCAAGAATCTGAAGATCTCGTACAACGCTGTGTACTACTCCCTTCACAGAACAGCGCAAACTGGCTCTAACCAGAATAGAAAAAGGAGTGGGAGGCCCCGGTGCACAACTGAGCAAGAGGACAAATACATTAGAGTGTCTAGTTTGAGAAACAGACGCCTCAAGTCCTCAACTGGCAGCTTCATTAAATAGTACCCGCAAAACACCAGCCTCAACGTCAACAGTGAAGAGGCGACTCCAGGATGCTGACCTTCTAGGCAGAGATGCAAAGAAAAAGCCATATCTCAGACTGACCAATAAAAATAAAAGATCACAGACACTGGACAGAGGAACTCTGCCTTCTTGGAACACAGGAGTGATGGTTGCTGATAATGGGCCTCTGTATGCCTATGTAGATATTCCATTAAAAATCAGCCGTTTCCAGCTAGAATAGTCATTAACAACATTAGCAATGTCTACACTGTATTTCTGATCAATTTGATGTTATTTTAATGGACAAAAATGTGCTTTTCTTTCAAAAACAAGGACATTTCTAAGTGACCCCAAACTTTTGAACGGTAGTGTAGGTATTTCCTTGCAGCACACGACTGGACAATAATCAAGGTAAGACTAAACTAGAGCCTGCAGGACTTGCTTTTTGGAATATGGTGTCAAAAAAATCAGTGCATCTCTTTATTACGGAGAGACCTCTCCCCATCTTTACAACCATTGAATCTATATGTTTTGACCATGACAGTTTACAATCTAAGGTAACGCCAAGTAATTTAGTCTCCTCAAGTTGTTCAACAGCCACAACATTCATTACCAAATCTAGCTGAGATCCAGAAATTAGGGAATGATTTGTACCAAATAGCTCTTATTACTGGTCACCCAAAACAGACTGCAACTCTTCAGTGACTTCATTAGCTGTGGTTGCTGATGCGTATATGGTTGAATCATCAGCATACATGGACACACATGCTTTGTTTAATGCCAGTGGCAGGTCAATGGTAATATTAGAAAAGAGTAGAGGACCTAGAGAGCTGCCCTGCGGTACACCACACTTTACATGTTTGACAATAGAGAAGCTTCCATTAAAGAAAACCCTTTGAGTTCTATTAGATAGATCTGAATCCACGATATGGCAGAGGTTGAAAAGCCATAACACATACGTTTTTTCAACAACAGGTTATGGTCAATAATATCAAAGGCTGCACTGAAATCTAACAGTACAAATCCCACAATCTTCTTATTATCAATTTCTTTCAACCAATTATCAGTCATTTGTGTCAGTGCAGTACATGTTGAGTGCCCTTCTCTATAAGCATGCTGAACATCTATTTACAAAGAAATAGCATTGTATTTGGTCAAACAGCGTATAGGTCTGCTGTTAGTACCAATAAAAGCCAATTTACTACTAATGGGTAGCGGAATTACTTTGGCTTCCTGCCAGGCCTGAGGTCATGTACGTTCCTCTAGGCTCAGATTAAAGATTTGACAGATGTGGCTATAGAGTCAGCTACCATCCTCAGTAGCTTAGGTTTAGTAGGTGTTTTACTAACTTATAATGGTGTTTTACTAACTTATAATGGTGTGTTTTACTAACTTATAAAGGTGTGTTTTATTAACTTATAAAGGTGTGTTTTATTAACTTATAAAGGTGTGTTTTATTGACTTATAAAGGTGTGTTTTATTAACTTATAATACTAAGGCTGACTGTCAGCTGCCCAACCTCTCTCTGTGTGAAGCTGACTGTCATTTAACCAACCACTCTCTAACCCCTAACCCCAACCCCTAACCCTAACCCAACCCCTAACCCTACACTAACCCTAACCCCTAACCCTACCCTAACCCTACACTAACCCCTAACCCATCCCTACCCTAACCATACCCTAACCCCTAACCCTACACTAACCCCAACCCTACCCTAACCCCTAACCCTACCCTTAACCCTACCCCTACCCTAACCCTACCCTTAACCCTACCCCTACCCTAACCCTACCCTTAACCCTACCCTAAATCCTACCCTAACCCCTAACCCCAACCCCTAACCCTACCCTTAACCCTACCCCTAACCCTACCCTAACCCCTAACCCCTAACCCCAACCCCTAACCCTACCCTAACCCCACCCCTACCCTACCCCTACCCTACCCCTAACCCTACCCCTAACCCTGACCCTATCCCTACCCTAACCCTAACCCGTTACCTTAACCCTACCCTAACCCTAACCCTAACCCGTTACCTTAACCCTATCCCTACCCCTAACCCTACCCTAACCCCAACCCTACCCTACTCTACCCCTACCCTACCCTAACCCCAACCCCTAACCCTAACCCTACCCCTACCCTAACCCCCAACCCCTACCCTACCCTAAACCAGTACCCTACCCTAAACCCTACCCTAAACCCCTACCCTAAACCCTACCCTAAACCCTACCCTAACCCCTAACCCCAACCCCAACCCCTAACCCCAACCCCTAACCCCTACCCTTAACCCTACCCCATACCCTAACCCCTAACCCCAACCCCTAACCCTACCCTAACCCCACCCCTACCCTAACCCTACCCTACCCTTAACCCTACCCCTACCCCTAACCCTACCCCTACCCTAACCCTAACCCCTAACCCCTACCCTAACCCTACCCTAAACCCTACCCCCTAACCCCAACCCCTAACCCCAACCCCTAACCCTACCCTTAACCCTACCCCTACCCTAACCCCTAACCCCAACCCCTAACCCTACCCTAACCCCTAACCCTACACTAACCCCAACCCTACCCTAACCCCTAACCCTACCCTTAACCCTACCCCTACCCTAACCCTACCCTTAACCCTACCCCTACCCTAACCCTACCCTTAACCCTACCCTAAACCCTACCCTAACCCCTAACCCCAACCCCTAACCCTACCCTTAACCCTACCCCTACCCCTACCCTAACCCCTAACCCCAACCCCTAACCCCAACCCCTAACCCTACCCTAACCCCACCCCTACCCTACCCCTACCCTACCCCTAACCCTACCCCTACCCTTAACCCTACCCCTACCCCTAACCCTACCCCTACCCTAACCCTAACCCTACCCCTACCCTAACCCTAACCCTAACCCCTACCCTACCCTAACCCTACCCTAACCCTAACCCCAACCCATCCCTACCCTAACCCTACCCTAACCCCAACCCTACCCTACTCTACCCCTACCCTACCCTAACCCCAACCCCTAACCCTAACCCTAACCCTACCCCTACCCTAACCCCCAACCCCTACCCTAACCCTAACCCCAACCCATCCCTACCCTACTCTACCCCTACCCTAACCCCAACCCCTAACCCTAACCCTAACCCCAACCCTACCCTAACCCTACCCTAACCCCAACCCTACCCTACTCTACCCCTACCCTACCCCAACCCCAACCTAACCTACCCTACCCTAACCCTACCCTACCCTACACTACCCTAACCCCACCCTAACCCTAACCCCTAAACCTACCCTACCCCCAACCATACCCTATAGTGCAGTACTGTTGACCAGGGCCCATATAGTGCAGTACTGTTGACCAGGGCCCATATAGTGCAGTACTGTTGACCAGGGCCTATATAGTGCAGTACTGTTGACCAGGGCCTATATAGTGCAGTACTGTTGACCAGGGCCCATATAGTGCAGTACTGTTGACCAGGGCCCATATAGTGCAGTACTGTTGACCAGGGCCCATAGGGTAGTGCACTACATTAGACCAGGGCCCATAGGGTAGTGCACTACTGTTGACCAGGGCCCATAGTGTAGTGCACTACTGTTGACCAGGGCCCATAGGGTAGTGCACTACTGTTGACCAGGGCCCATGGGGTAGTGGACTACTGTTGACCAGGGCCCATAGGGTAGTGCACTACTGTTGACCAGGGCATATAGGGTAGTGCACTACTGTTGACCAGGGCCCACAGGGTAGTGCACTACTGTTGACCAGGGCCCATGGGGTAGTGGACTACTGTTGACCAGGGCCCATAGGGTAGTGGACTACTGTTGACCAGGGCCTATAGGGTAGTGCACTACTGTTGACCAGGGCCCATAGGGTAGTGGACTACTGTTGACCAGGGCCCATAGGGTAGTGCACTACTGTTGACCAGGGCATATAGGGTAGTGGAGTACTGTAGACCAGGGTCTATAGGGTAGTGGACTACTGTAGACCAGGGTCTATAGGGTAGTGCACTACTTTTGACCAGGGTCTAGTGGAGTACTGTAGACCAGGGTAGTGGACTACTTTAGACCAGGGCCCATAGGGTAGTGCACTACTTTAGACCAGGGCCTATAGGGTAGTGGAGTACTGTAGACCAGGGTCTATAGGGTAGTGCACTACTGTTGACCAGGGCCTATAGGGTAGTGCACTAAATAGGGAATGGGATACCATTTAGGACGAACCACTGTTACTGCAGCTGGAAGTAAATGGCCACTCTAAATGCAGCAGATTTCCCGCCAACTAACCATCATTCTGAACATAAAGAAGATTCCCTCAGGGTGTCTGATGTGTTCTAGAATGAAACATAAAGAAGATTCCCTCAGGATGTCTGATGTGTTCTAGAATGAAACATAAAGAAGATTCCCTCAGGGTGTCTGATGTGTTCTAGAATGAAACATAAAGAAGATTCCCTCAGGATGTCTGATGTGTTCTAGAATGAAACATAAAGAAGATTCCCTCAGGATGTCTGATGTGTTCTAGAATGAAACATAAAGAAGATTCCCTCAGGGTGTCTGATGTGTTCTAGAATGAAACATAAAGAAGATTCCCTCAGGATGTCTGATGTGTTCTAGAATGAAACATAAAGAAGATTCCCTCAGGGTGTCTGATGTGTTCTAGAATGAAACATAAAGAAGATTCCCTCAGGATGTCTGATGTGTTCTAGAATGAAACATAAAGAAGATTCCCTCAGGATGTCTGATGTGTTCTAGAATGAAACATAAAGAAGATTCCCTCAGGGTGTCTGATGTGTTCTAGAATGAAATGTGTTCTTTGGAAGAACCCCAGCGTGTGGTGAAGTTCTGTAACATGAACAATGACTTCATACTGCTGAGATCAGTCCTTACACAGTTGTTCCATTGGATTCTGTTACCCCTAGCCAAACACTGTTTAAACCCCTCCGGAGGGAGTCCATCGGGGCAATAGGGACGGTCAACATGCAGACGCCTGTCAAGCCCTGCTCACATCTCCCTTTATCATGACAACAAAGTCCTACAGAACACGTTCCAAACAGAATATGGACACGGTCCACAAATGTTCCTGTCTTCATGTACACCATCTGAAATCCATTTCCATTGTGTGTGCTGTAAAGTTGTTTCTTATTCTCCTTGTCTGACTGGGATCCCAGTCTGAAGACCATCTAAAGGCAGCAGCTGCTGCTGCAGTAGCATTAAACCGTTAGTCTCCTGGTTAACCCTTTAGTCTCCTGGTTAACCCGTTAATCTCCTGGTTAACCCTTTAGTCTCCTGTACCTAACCAGAGGATGTTCTGGTTAAACCTTTAGTCTCCTGGTTAAACCTTTAGTCTCCTGTACCTAACCAGAGGATGTTCTGGTTAAACCGTTAGTCTCCTGGTTAACCCTTTAGTCTCCTGGTTAACCCGTTAGTCTCCTGGTTAAACCTTTAGTCTCCTGTACCTAACCAGAGGAGGTTCTGGTTAAACCTTTAGTCTCCTGGTTAAACCTTTAGTCTCCTGGTTAAACCTTTAGTCTCCTGGTTAACCCTTTAGTCTCCTGGTTAACCCTTTAGTCTCCTGGTTAACCCTTTAGTCTCCTGGTTAACCCTTTAGTCTCCTGTACCTAACCAGAGAATGTTCTGGTTAACCCTTTAGTCTCCTATAACTAACCAGAGGATGTTCTGGTTAAACCTTTAGTCTCCTGGTTAAACCTTTAGTCTCCTGGTTAACCCTTTAGTCTCCTGTAACTAACCAGAGGATGTTCTGGTTAAACCTTTAGTCTCCTGGTTAAACCTTTAGTCTCCTGGTTAACCCTTTAGTCTCCTGGTTAAACCTTTAGTCTCCTGGTTAACCCTTTAGTCTCCTGGTTAAACCTTTAGTCTCCTGGTTAACCCTTTAGTCTCCTGTACCTAACCAGAGGATGTTCTGGTTAAACCTTTAGTCTCCTGGTTAAACCTTTAGTCTCCTGGTTAACCCTTTAGTCTCCTGGTTAACCCTTTAGTCTCCTGGTTAACCCTTTAGTCTCCTGTACCTAACCAGAGGAGGTTCTGGTTAACCCTTTAGTCTCCTGTAACTAACCAGAGAATGTTCTGGTTAAACCTTTAGTCTCCTGTAACTAACCAGAGAATGTTCTGGTTAACCCTTTAGTCTCCTGGTTAACCCTTTAGTCTCCTGTAACTAACCAGAGGATGATCTGGTAATATACCAATATCACACTAATGACATGCTAATATCACTATACAATACAAATAACACACACACAACTAACATGGTAAGATCTTCCTTCATGTTGGAGAAACAACACACGTTTACAGACGGTTACAGTAACTATGCTGACGGCAGTTTGAATGTATTAGTTCTGGAGGTTGAAGGTCATTAGCTGGGTGATGTCATTATAGAATGTTGAGGCAGGAGGACTTGAAGGAGACCAGGCAGGCTGTGCTAATCAGCCCTCAAGGCATTATAGAATGTTGAGGCAGGAGGACCTGAAGGAGACCAGGCAGGCTGTGCTAATCAGCCCTCAAGGCATTATAGAATGTTGAAGCGAGAGGACCTGAAGGATACCAGGCAGGCTGTACTAATCAGCCCTCAAGGCATTATAGAATGTTGAAGCGAGAGGACCTGAAGGATACCAGGCAGGCTGTGCTAATCAGCCCTCAAGGCATTATAGAATGTTGAAGCAGGAGGACCTGAAGGAGACCAGGCAGGCTGTGCTAATCAGCCCTCAAGGCATTATAGAATGTTGAGGCAGGGAGGACCTGAAGGAGACCAGGCAGGCTGTGCTAATCAGCCCTCAAGGCATTATAGAATGTTGAAGCAGGAGGACCTGAAGGAGACCAGGCATGCTGTGCTAATCAGCCCTCAAGGCATTATAGTATGTTGAAGCGAGAGGACCTGAAGGAGACCAGGCAGGCGGTGCTAATCAGCCCTCAAGGCATTATAGAATGTTGATGCAGGAGGACCTGAAGGAGACCAGGCAGGCTGTGCTAATCAGCCCTCAAGGCATTATAGAATGTTGAGGCAGGAGGACCTGAAGGAGACCAGGCAGGCTGTGCTAATCAGCCCTCAGGGCATTATAGAATGTTGAAGCAGGAGGACCTGAAGGAGACCAGGCAGGCTGTGCTAATCAGCCCTCAGGGCATTATAGAATGTTGAAGCAGGAGGACCTGAAGGAGACCAGGCAGGCTGTGCTAATCAGCCCTCAAGGCATTATAGAATGTTGATGCAGGAGGACCTGAAGGAGACCAGGCAGGCTGTGCTAATCAGCCCTCAAGGCATTATAGAATGTTGAGGCAGGAGGACCTGAAGGAGACCAGGCAGGCTGTGCTAATCAGCCCTCAAGGCATTATAGAATGTTGAGGCAGGAGGACCTGAAGGAGACCAGGCAGGCTGTGCTAATCAGCCCTCAAGGCATTATAGAATGTTGAGGCAGGAGGACCTGAAGGAGACCAGGCAGGCTGTGCTAATCAGCCCTCAAGGCATTATAGAATGTTGAAGCAGGAGGACCTGAAGGAGACCAGGCAGGCTGTGCTAATCAGCCCTCAAGGCATTATAGAATGTTGAAGCAGGAGGACCTGAAGGAGACCAGGCATGCTGTGCTAATCAGCCCTCAAGGCATTATAGTATGTTGAAGCGAGAGGACCTGAAGGAGACCAGGCAGGCGGTGCTAATCAGCCCTCAAGGCATTATAGAATGTTGATGCAGGAGGACCTGAAGGAGACCAGGCAGGCTGTGCTAATCAGCCCTCAAGGCATTATAGAATGTTGAGGCAGGAGGACCTGAAGGAGACCAGGCAGGCTGTGCTAATCAGCCCTCAGGGCATTATAGAATGTTGAAGCAGGAGGACCTGAAGGAGACCAGGCAGGCTGTGCTAATCAGCCCTCAGGGCATTATAGAATGTTGAAGCAGGAGGACCTGAAGGAGACCAGGCAGGCTGTGCTAATCAGCCCTCAAGGCATTATAGAATGTTGATGCAGGAGGACCTGAAGGAGACCAGGCAGGCTGTGCTAATCAGCCCTCAAAGCATTATAGAATGTTGAGGCAGGAGGACCTGAAGGAGACCAGGCAGGCTGTGCTAATCAGCCCTCAAGGCATTATAGAATGTTGAGGCAGGAGGACCTGAAGGAGACCAGGCAGGCTGTGCTAATCAGCCCTCAAGGCATTATAGAATGTTGATGCAGGAGGACCTGAAGGAGACCAGGCAGGCTGTGCTAATCAGCCCTCAAGGCATTATAGAATGTTGATGCAGGAGGACCTGAAGGAGACCAGGCAGGCTGTGCTAATCAGCCCTCAAGGCATTATAGAATGTTGAGGCAGGAGGACCTGAAGGAGACCAGGCAGGCTGTGCTAATCAGCCCTCAAGGCATTATAGAATGTTGAGGCAGGAGGACCTGAAGGAGACCAGGCAGGCTGTGCTAATCAGCCCTCAAGGCATTATAGAATGTTGAGGCAGGAGGACCTGAAGGAGACCAGGCAGGCTGTGCTAATCAGCCCTCAAGGCATTATAGAATGTTGATGCAGGAGGACCTGAAGGAGACCAGGCAGGCTGTGCTAATCAGCCCTCAAGGCATTATAGAATGTTGATGCAGGAGGACCTGAAGGAGACCAGGCAGGCTGTGCTAATCAGCCCTCAAGGCATTATAGAATGTTGATGCAGGAAGACCTGAAGGAGACCAGGCAGGCTGTGCTAATCAGCCCTCAAGGCATTATAGAATGTTGATGCAGGAGGACCTGAAGGAGACCAGGCAGGCTGTGCTAATCAGCCCTCAAGGCATTATAGAATGTTGATGCAGGAGGACCTGAAGGAGACCAGGCAGGCTGTGCTAATCAGCCCTCAAGGCATTATAGAATGTTGATGCAGGAGGACCTGAAGGAGACCAGGCAGGCTGTGCTAATCAGCCCTCAAGGCATTATAGAATGTTGATGCAGGAGGACCTGAAGGAGACCAGGCAGGCTGTGCTAATCAGCCCTCAAGGCATTATAGAATGTTGATGCAGGAGGACCTGAAGGAGACCAGGCAGGCTGTGCTAATCAGCCCTCAAGGCATTATAGAATGTTGATGCAGGAGGACCTGAAGGAGACCAGGCAGGCTGTGCTAATCAGCCCTCAAGGCATTATAGAATGTTGATGCAGGAGGACCTGAAGGAGACCAGGCAGGCTGTGCTAATCAGCCCTCAAGGCATTATAGAATGTTGATGCAGGAGGACCTGAAGGAGACCAGGCAGGCTGTGCTAATCAGCCCTCAAGGCATTATAGAATGTTGATGCAGGAGGACCTGAAGGAGACCAGGCAGGCTGTGCTAATCAGCCCTCAAGGCATTATAGAATGTTGATGCAGGAGGACCTGAAGGAGACCAGGCAGGCTGTGCTAATCAGCCCTCAGGGCATTATAGAATGTTGATGCAGGAGGACCTGAAGGAGACCAGGCAGGCTGTGCTAATCAGCCCTCAGGGCATTATAGAATGTTGAAGCAGGAGGACCTGAAGGAGACCAGGCAGGCTGTGCTAATCAGCCCTCAGGCATTATAGAATGTTGAAGCAGGAGGACCTGAAGGAGACCAGGCAGGCTGTGCTAATCAGCCCTCAAGGCATTATAGAATGTTGATGCAGGAGGACCTGAAGGAGACCAGGCAGGCTGTGCTAATCAGCCCTCAAGGCATTATAGAATGTTGATGCAGGAGGACCTGAAGGAGACCAGGCAGGCTGTGCTAATCAGCCCTCAAGGCATAATAGAATGTTGATGCAGGAGGACCTGAAGGAGACCAGGCAGGCTGTGCTAATCAGCCCTCAAGGCATTATAGAATGTTGATGCAGGAGGACCTGAAGGAGACCAGGCAGGCTGTGCTAATCAGCCCTCAAGGCATTATAGAATGTTGAGGCAGGAGGACCTGAAGGAGACCAGGCAGGCTGTGCTAATCAGCCCTCAAGGCATTATAGAATGTTGAGGCAGGAGGACCTGAAGGAGACCAGGCAGGCTGTGCTAATCAGCCCTCAAGGCATTATAGAATGTTGATGCAGGAGGACCTGAAGGAGACCAGGCAGGCTGTGCTAATCAGCCCCCAGGGCATTATAGAATGTTGAAGCAGGAGGACCTGAAGGAGACCAGGCAGGCTATGCTAATCAGCCCTCAAGGCATTATAGAATGTTGATGCAGGAGGACCTGAAGGAGACCAGGCAGGCTGTGCTAATCAGCCCTCAAGGCATTATAGAATGTTGATGCAGGAGGACCTGAAGGAGACCAGGCAGGCTGTGCTAATCAGCCCTCAAGGCATTATAGAATGTTGATGCAGGAGGACCTGAAGGAGACCAGGCAGGCTGTGCTAATCAGCCCTCAAGGCATTATAGAATGTTGATGCAGGAGGACCTGAAGGAGACCAGGCAGGCTGGTGCTAATCAGCCCTCAAGGCATTATAGAATGTTGATGCAGGAGGACCTGAAGGAGACCAGGCAGGCTGTGCTAATCAGCCCTCAAGGCATTATAGAATGTTGATGCAGGAGGACCTGAAGGAGACCAGGCAGGCTGTGCTAATCAGCCCTCAAGGCATTATAGAATGTTGATGCAGGAGGACCTGAAGGAGACCAGGCAGGCTGTGCTAATCAGCCCTCAAGGCATTATAGAATGTTGATGCAGGAGGACCTGAAGGAGACCAGGCAGGCTGTGCTAATCAGCCCTCAAGGCATTATAGAATGTTGATGCAGGAGGACCTGAAGGAGACCTGAAGGAGACCAGGCAGGCTGTGCTAATCAGCCCTCAAGGCATTATAGAATGTTGATGCAGGAGGACCTGAAGGAGACCAGGCAGGCTGTGCTAATCAGCCCTCAAGGCATTATAGAATGTTGATGCAGGAGGACCTGAAGGAGACCAGGCAGGCTGTGCTAATCAGCCCTCAAGGCATTATAGAATGTTGATGCAGGAGGACCTGAAGGGAGACCAGGCAGGCTGTGCTAATCAGCCCTCAAGGCATTATAGAATGTTGATGCAGGAGGACCTGAAGGAGACCAGGCAGGCTGTGCTAATCAGCCCTCAAGGCATTATAGAATGTTATGCAGGAGGAACCTGAAGGAGACCAGGCAGGCTGTGCTAATCAGCCCTCAAGGCATTATAGAATGTTGATGCAGGAGGACCTGAAGGAGACCAGGCAGGCTGTGCTAATCAGCCCTCAAGGCATTATAGAATGTTGATGCAGGAGGACCTGAAGGAGACCAGGCAGGCTGTGCTAATCAGCCCTCAAGGCATTATAGAATGTTGATGCAGGAGGACCTGAAGGAGACCAGGCAGGCTGTGCTAATCAGCCCTCAAGGCATTATAGAATGTTGATGCAGGAGGACCTGAAGGAGACCAGGCAGGCTGTGCTAATCAGCCCTCAAGGCATTATAGAATGTTGATGCAGGAGGACCTGAAGGAGACCAGGCAGGCTGTGCTAATCAGCCCTCAAGGCATTATAGAATGTTGATGCCGGAGACCTGAAGGAGACCAGGCAGCTGTGCTAATCAGCCCTCAAGGCATTATAGAATGTTGATGCAGGAGGACCTGAAGGAGACCAGGGCAGGCTGTGCTAATCAGCCCTCAAGGCATTATAGAATGTTGATGGCAGGAGGACCTGAAGGAGACCAGGCAGGCTGTGCTAATCAGCCCTCAAGGCATTATAGAATGTTGAGGCAGGGAGGACTGAAGGAGGACCAGGCAGGCTGTGCTAATCAGCCCTCAAGGCATTATAGAATGTTGATGCAGGAGGACCTGAAGGAGACCAGGCAGGCTGTGCTAATCAGCCCTCAAGGCATTATAGAATGTTGATGCAGGAGGACCTGAAGGAGACCAGGCAGGCTTGCTAATCAGCCCTCAAGGCATTATAGAAGGTTGATGCAGGAGGACCTGAAGGAGACCAGGCAGGCTGTGCTAATCAGCCCTCAAGGCAATTATAGAATGTTGATGCAGGAGGACCTGAAGGAGACCAGGCAGGCTGTGCTAATCAGCCCTCAAGGCATTATAGAATGTTGATGCAGGAGGACCTGAAGGAGACCAGGCAGGCTGTGCTAATCAGCCCTCAAGGCATTATAGAATGTTGATGCAG
>NW_024060202.1:0-17500 GCF_016432855.1 Salvelinus namaycush
CAGCCAACTAATACGCGTATAAGAAGTTTAAAAGAATCAATACAAACATTAAAAGTAATGCCAAAAGAGGAACACTTTGAAAAACCTCTTTAAGTTTCCAACTCCCAGTTATTAAATGGAAGTTGAATAAAACAAATATATATTTTTAAATGATTACAAGCTCTGTTAACTTTAATAGACAATCAACAGGAGAGAGGTTTATTTCACAATAAGGACGACATCATGTTGGGAATACGATCTAGATAGATATGGTACGGACACGTCGTCATTCCCTGTAGTGTATGATAACACCCATGCTTAATGACAACACATGCATATATATATATATATAAATATATATAAATATATACATATATATATATATATATATATATATTGTAATATGTTTTATTGAGTTGGTTGATTCACTTGCATTCCTCATGGCATTTCTCTCTGCAACTCAGGTACCGTGTTCCAAATGGCTCCCTATTCCGTAAATAGTGCACTACTTTTACCTAGGGATCTGGTCAAATGTAGTGCCCTATAAAGGGAACAGGCTGCCATTTGGGACGCAGAATAAAGATAATTGGTTTTCTGTGCTTCACTCCTCTGGATGGGGCTTCCAGACCCCGACGGAGAGCCAATGACAGAGGGTGTAAACAGAGTCAGAATCACTTAGACGGGAGAGTTAAACGCTTCTCTCAGGAGAAGACTACGATATTGTTCTCCAAATCCCAGGTATAGAGCCACTCAATGCTATAGAGCATCTACAGCAGACCACTGTGACGAGACAGGAAGAGGATTTATCAGGTAGTCCTACAGCAGACCACTGTGAAGAGACAGGAAGAGGATTTATCACGTAGTCCTACGTCAGACCACTGTGAAGAGACAGGAAGAGGATTTATCAGGTAGTCCTACGTCAGACCACTGTGAAGAGACAGGAAGAGGATTTATCAGGTAGTCCTACATCAGACCACTGTGAAGAGACAGGAAGAGGATTTATCAGGTAGTCCTACGTCAGACCACTGTGAAGAGACAGGAAGAGGATTTATCAGGTAGTCCTACATCAGACCACTGTGAAGAGACAGGAAGAGGATTTATCAGGTAGTCCTACATCAGACCACTGTGAAGAGACAGGAAGAGGATTTATCAGGATGTCCTACATCAGACCACTGTGAAGAGACAGGAAGAGGATTTATCAGGTAGTTCCTACATCAGACCACTGTGAAGAGACAGGAAGAGGATTTATCAGGATGTCCTACATCAGACCACTGTGAAGAGACAGGAAGAGGATTTATCAGGATGTCCTACATCAGACCACTGTGAAGAGACAGGAAGAGGATTTATCAGGATGTCCTACATCAGACCACTGTGAAGAGACAGGAAGAGGATTTATCAGGTAGTCCTACATCAGACCACTGTGAAGAGACAGGAAGAGGATTTATCAGGATGTCCTACATCAGACCACTGTGAAGAGACAGGAAGAGGATTTATCAGGAAGTCCTACATCAGACCACTGTGAAGAGACAGGAAGAGGATTTATCAGGATGTCCTACATCAGACCACTGTGAAGAGACAGGAAGAGGATTTATCAGGTAGTTCCTACATCAGACCACTGTGAAGAGACAGGAAGAGGATTTATCAGGTAGTCCTACATCAGACCACTGTGAAGAGACAGGAAGAGGATTTATCAGGAAGTCCTACATCAGACCACTGTGAAGAGACAGGAAGAGGATTTATCAGGTAGTTCCTACATCAGACCACTGTGACGAGACAGGAAGAGGATTTATCACGTAGTCCTACATCAGACCACTGTGAAGAGACAGGAAGAGGATTTATCAGGTAGTCCTACATCAGACCACTGTGAAGAGACAGGAAGAGGATTTATCAGGATGTCCTACATCAGACCACTGTGAAGAGACAGGAAGAGGATTTATCAGGATGTCCTACATCAGACCACTGTGAAGAGACAGGAAGAGGATTTATCACGTAGTCCTACATCAGACCACTGTGAAGAGACAGGAAGAGGATTTATCAGGTAGTTCCTACATCAGACCACTGTGACGAGACAGGAAGAGGATTTATCAGGATGTCCTACATCAGACCACTGTGAAGAGACAGGAAGAGGATTTATCAGGTAGTCCTACATCAGACCACTGTGACGAGACAGGAAGAGGATTTATCACGTAGTCCTACATCAGACCACTGTGAAGAGACAGGAAGAGGATTTATCAGGATGTCCTACATCAGACCACTGTGACGAGACAGGAAGAGGATTTATCAGGATGTCCTACATCAGACCACTGTGAAGAGACAGGAAGAGGATTTATCAGGTAGTCCTACATCAGACCACTGTGAAGAGACAGGAAGAGGATTTATCAGGTAGTTCCTACATCAGACCACTGTGAAGAGACAGGAAGAGGATTTATCACGTAGTCCTACATCAGACCACTGTGAAGAGACAGGAAGAGGATTTATCAGGAAGTCCTACAGCAGACCACTGTGACGAGACAGGAAGAGGATTTATCAGGATGTCCTACATCAGACCACTGTGAAGAGACAGGAAGAGGATTTATCAGGATGTCCTACATCAGACCACTGTGAAGAGACAGGAAGAGGATTTATCAGGATGTCCTACATCAGACCACTGTGAAGAGACAGGAAGAGGATTTATCAGGATGTCCTACATCAGACCACTGTGAAGAGACAGGAAGAGGATTTATCAGGTAGTCCTACATCAGACCACTGTGAAGAGACAGGAAGAGGATTTATCAGGATGTCCTACATCAGACCACTGTGAAGAGACAGGAAGAGGATTTATCAGGATGTCCTACATCAGACCACTGTGAAGAGACAGGAAGAGCATTTATCAGGAAGTCCTACATCAGACCACTGTGAAGAGACAGGAAGAGGATTTATCAGGAAGTCCTACATCAGACCACTGTGAAGAGACAGGAAGAGGATTTATCAGGTAGTCCTACATCAGACCACTGTGACGAGACAGGAAGAGGATTTATCACGTAGTCCTACATCAGACCACTGTGACGAGACAGGAAGAGGATTTATCACGTAGTCCTACATCAGACCACTGTGAAGAGACAGGAAGAGGATTTATCAGGATGTCCTACATCAGACCACTGTGAAGAGACAGGAAGAGGATTTATCAGGATGTCCTACATCAGACCACTGTGAAGAGATAGGAAGAGGATTTATCATGATGTCCTACATCAGACCACTGTGAAGAGACAGGAAGAGTAGAGTGGTCTGTATCCCAAGTGACAGCCCTAATTCCTGATAGGGCTCAAGTCCAAACCTGTGGACTATTTGAAATGCATCACTGAGATTGAGGAAACTACAAAGACTTCAAGACACAGTTGAGATGCAGGGAGATCAGAGAAGGATGGTTTGCTGAAGGAGTCTGGTTTCTGCCCTGAAAAAATACACAGGTGAACACTGAAAGACTTGGGACTGTGAGCCTGCATTCCCTATTCCCTTTAAAGTGCACTACTTAGAGGTCTGGACAAAAGTATTGCACTATAAAGGCAATATGATGCCATTTGAAAAACAACTTGTGTCTCATAGAGAAACAGTAGTAAAGGAGAGTGTCAACTGAAAATGTACCTTGAGAGAAGAGAGACAGAATGGACAGCAACATTCTAATAACACCCCAAAAGGCCTGTAGCGATGTTGGGGAGACAGACAACATGAGAGCTGGGAAAACCATGCAGGTTGAAAAATAGGATAGTAACAGATATCGTGTGTGTGTGTACGGAACAAACGTCCTCGTGTGTGTGCATGTGTAAAAAAAAATATAGCATTTCTAGAGACGACATTCCAAAAGAGATGTACCAATCACAAACAACCAGGAAGTTATCCGTCCGTGTAACCCAGTGGGTTTTAGAGAGAGGAAGGAATGGAAAGAGAAGTGAGCTGATGAGGAAATAAGACATTGTGATCCTTCCTCATTCCTTCCTCATTGTGTTCCTCCCTAATTCCTTCCTCATTGTGTTCCTTCCTCATTTCTTCCTCATTGTGTTCCTCCCTAATTCCTTCCTCATTGTGTTCCTTCCTCATTTCTTCCTCATTGTGTTCCTTCCTCATTCCTTCCTCATTGTGTTCCTCCCTAATTCCTTCCTCATTGTGTTCCTTCCTCATTTCTTCTGCATTGTGTTCCTTCCTCATTCCTTCCTCATTGTGTTCCTCCCTAATTCCTTCCTCATTGTGTTCCTTCCTCATTCCTTCCTCATTGTGTTCCTTCCTCATTCCTTCCTCATTGTGTTCCTCCCTAATTCCTTCCTCATTGTGTTCCTTCCTCATTTCTTCTGCATTGTGTTCCTTCCTCATTCCTTCCTCATTGTGTTCCTTCCTCATTCCTTCCTCATTGTGTTCCTTCCTCATTGTGTTCCTTCCTCATTCCTTCCTCATTGTGTTCCTTCCTCATTCCTTCCTCATTGTGTTCCTTCCTCATTGTGTTCCTTCCTCATTCCTTCCTCATTGTGGTCCTTCCTCATTCCTTCCTCATTGTGTTCCGTCCTCATTCCTTCCTCATTGTGTTCCTTCCTTATTCCTTCCTCATTGTGTTCCTTCCTCATCCCTTCCTCATTGTGTTCCTTCCTCATTCCTCCCTCATTGTGTTCCTTCCTCATTGTGATCCTTCCTCATTCCTTCCTCATTGTGTTCCTCCCTAATTCCTTCCTCATTGTGTTCCTTCCTCATTTCTTCCTCATTGTGTTCCTTCCTCATTCCTTCCTCATTGTGTTCCTCCCTAATTCCTTCCTCATTGTGTTCCTTCCTCATTTCTTCTGCATTGTGTTCCTTCCTCATTCCTTCCTCATTGTGTTCCTCCCTAATTCCTTCCTCATTGTGTTCCTTCCTCATTCCTTCCTCATTGTGTTCCTTCCTCATTCCTTCCTCATTGTGTTCCTCCCTAATTCCTTCCTCATTGTGTTCCTTCCTCATTTCTTCTGCATTGTGTTCCTTCCTCATTCCTTCCTCATTGTGTTCCTTCCTCATTCCTTCCTCATTGTGTTCCTTCCTCATTGTGTTCCTTCCTCATTCCTTCCTCATTGTGTTCCTTCCTCATTCCTTCCTCATTGTGTTCCTTCCTCATTGTGTTCCTTCCTCATTCCTTCCTCATTGTGGTCCTTCCTCATTCCTTCCTCATTGTGTTCCGTCCTCATTCCTTCCTCATTGTGTTCCTTCCTTATTCCTTCCTCATTGTGTTCCTTCCTCATCCCTTCCTCATTGTGTTCCTTCCTCATTCCTCCCTCATTGTGTTCCTTTCTCATTGTGTTCCTTCCTCATTCCTTCCTCATTGTGTTCCTTCCTCATTCCTTCCTCATTGTGTTCCTTCTTCATTCCTTCCTCATTGTGTTCCTTCCTCATTGTGTTCCTTCCTCATTGTTCTCCTTCCTCATTCCTTCCTCGTTGTGTTCCTTCCTCATTCCTTCCTCATTGTGTTCCTCATTGTGGTCCTTCCTTAGTCCTTCCTCATTGTGTTCCTTCCTCTTTCCTTCCTCATTGTGTTCCTTCCTCATTGTGTTCCTCCCTAATTCCTTCCTCATTGTGTTCCTTCCTCAGTCCTTCCTCATTGTGTTCCTTCCTCTTTCCTTCCTCATTGTGTTCCTTCCTCATTGTGTTCCTTCCTCATTCCTTCCTCGTTGTGTTCTTTCCTCATTCCTTCCTCATTCCTTCCTCATTGTGTTCCTTCCTCATTCCTTCCTCAATATGTTCCTTCCTCATTCCTTCCTCATTGTGTTCCTTCCTCATTCCTTCCTCACAACTTCCTCATTCCTTCCTCAATATGTTCCTTCCTCATTCCTTCCTCATTGTGTTCCTCCCTAATTTCTTCCTCATTGTGTTCCTTCCTCATTCCTTCCTCGTTGTGTTCTTTCCTCATTCCTTCCTCATTCCTTCCTCATTGTGTTCTTTCCTCATTCCTTCCTCAATATGTTCCTTCCTCATTCCTTCCTCATTGTGTTCCTTCCTCATTCCTTCCTTGTTGTGTTCTTTCCTCATTCCTTCCTCAATATGTTCCTTCCTCATTCCTTCCTCATTGTGTTCTTTCCTCATTCCTTCCTCAATATGTTCCTTCCTCATTCCTTCCTCATTGTGTTCTTTCCTCATTCCTTCCTCAATATGTTCCTTCCTCATTCCTTCCTCATTGTGTTCCTCCCTAATTTCTTCCTCATTGTGTTCCTTCCTCATTCCTTCCTCGTTGTGTTCTTTCCTCATTCCTTCCTCATTCCTTCCTTGTTGTGTTCTTTCCTCATTCCTTCCTCAATATGTTCCTTCCTCATTCCTTCCTCATTGTGTTCCTTCCTCATTCCTTCTTCATTGTGTTCCTTCCTCATTGTGTTACTTCCTGATGCAGTCAGCTCTCCCAATACTATCTCATTGACTTGCACAATACATAGATGAGACTGTATCATAACAGAGTTTGGGGAGTGTGTGTGTGTATGGGTGGGAGTTTTTTGGAGTGTGTGTGTGTGTGTGTATGTGTGTGTGCGCATGAGTGGGAGTTTTTTGGAGTGTGTGTGTGGGTGCTTACATGCGCGAGTCAGAGCCCCTCAGCATGGCACTATAGACACACAGGCGTAACTTATCGGTTCTCCTCTTCTTCAACAATGTGGGACCTCAGGAGGTTGCTTGTTGAACCCCCCCCCCCCCCCCCTCAAGATCTACAGACAGGGAAACATATGGGGGGGAGAGGTGTTACCCCCTTCTTGTGCCCTAATCAGCTTTGTATTTAAGAAGACAGAGGGCCCTAGGAATACCAGAGTTGACATCTCACACGCCAAGGGAAGGACACGGAGGTGTTTGAAAGAAGCCTCCAAAATGGCACCCTATTCATCGTGTAGTGCACTACTTTTGACCAGGGTCAATAGGGTTCAGGTCAACAGTAGTGCACTATATAAAGAACAGGGTGCCATTTGGGACAAATCCACAGTTTGATTTGAATATGGAAAGAAACAGATGGAATTCCGAATCCATTTGACTCCAGACTCCACCAGGGCCATCGAGGGACGGAGAAATCATTAGGCATATTAATTGTTCATCTCCTCAGGGCAACTCTTTGTTTCAAGACCAAGGAGAGGGGGTATAGAGCAAGGGAGGGAGGGAGGGAGAGAAAGAGGGGGGCAGAGAGAGAGAGGAGAGATACGCAATAGTCAGAGAGAGACAGAGAGAGAGACAGAGAGAGAGAGAGAGAGAGAGAGAGAGAGAGAGAGAGAGAGAGAGAGAGAGACAGAGACACAGAGAGAGAGACACACAGAGAGAGAGAGACAGAGAGAGAGAGAGAGAGAGAGAGAGAGAGAGAGAGACAGAGAGAGAGACACACAGAGAGAGAGAGACAGAGAGAGAGAGAGAGAGAGAGAGAGAGAGAGAGAGAGAGAGAGAGAGAGAGAGAGAGAGAGAGAGAGAGAGAGAGACAGAGAGAGAGAGAGACAGAGAGAGACAGAGAGAGAGAGACAGAGAGAGACAGAGAGACAGAGAGAGAGACAGAGAGACAGAGAGAGAGAGAGAGAGAGAGAGAGAGAGAGAGAGAGAGAGAGAGAGAGAGAGAGAGAGAGAGAGAGAGAGAGAGAAGGCATAACAGAGAGATAAAGGTTACATGGTACACAGAAGAGAGAGAGACAGAGAGAGACAGAGAGAGAGAGAGAGAGAGAGAGAGAGAGAGAGAGAGAGAGAGAGAGAGAGAGAGAGAGAGAGAGAGAGAGAGCGGGAGAGAGAGAGACAGAGAGAGAGAGAGAGAGAGAGACAGAGAGAGACAGAGAGAGCGAGACAAAAAAGAGGTCATTGTTTCCTTCATCAGATATTCTTCCCTGTTATGTGAATGCTGCTCAACATTAAATCCCTTAAATTCCGTCTCTGGGTTTTGTCATGAGAACTCCCTGTCTTCTGTTCTGTTTAAGTCATAGCAGGATTGAATATGAAATAATGAAGTCCAGATTACTGTCATTGTGTTTCGTGTGGACCTTTCCTCTCCACTTTGAGGAATTCAGTGAATAGCTTCATGTCCAGCGTTCCAAACAGAGGTGGCAGGGAATTGTTTTAATATGTGACCCGATTATTTTCCCCCTGCCCTGAATGTAAAATAGCCCACAATGTGTTAGTTTAACCTGACAAAGACTAAACATAATACCACATCATTAAGTATTTACAATGGTTGATTTAATTATATAAAATAAATGTTATTAGAAATTTTACAACTGTACATGTTATGACATGTGGATATATAGCAATGTTATATAAAGGGGGGACATTTTAATTTTCCGTTAAAACAAATGGTCTTCGAGTGTAAAAAAGAAACATTCAGAATACCTTCCTAAGAGTTGAACCCCTTTTGCCCTCAGAACAGCCTCAATTCGTCGGCTCATGGACTCTACAAGGTGTCGAAAACGTTCCACAGGGCTGCTGGTCCATGTCGACTCTAAAGCTTCCCACAGTTGAGTCAAAATGGCTGGATTTTCTTTAGGTGTTGGACCATTTTTAATTAACACACACAGGAAACTGTTGAGCATGAGACAATTATTGACATTAACTGGTTTGCCTGGCACCCTCTAAATGGCCTGTTTTGTCTTACCCATTCACCCTCTGAATGGCCCGTTTTGTCTTGCCCATTCACCCTCTGAATGGCCCGTTTTGTCTTACCCATTCACCCTCTGAATGGCCCGTTTTGTCTTACCCATTCACCCTCTGAATGGCCCGTTTTGTCTTACCCATTCACCCTCTGATTGGCCCGTTTTGTCTTACCCATTCACCCTCTGAATGGCCCGTTTTGTCTTACCCATTCACCCTCTGAATGGCCCGTTTTGTCTTCCCCATTCACCCTCTGAATGGCCCGTTTTGTCTTACCCATTCACCCTCTGAATCAATCAATCAATCAATTTTATTTTATATAGCCCTTCGTACATCAGCTAATATCTCGAAGTGCTGTACAGAAACCCAGCCTAAAACCCCAAACAGCTAGTAATGCAGGTGTAGAAGCACGGTGGCTAGGAAAAACTCCCTAGAAAGGCCAAAACCTAGGAAGAAACCTAGAGAGGAACCAGGCTATGAGGGGTGGCCAGTCCTCTTCTGGCTGTGCCGGGTGGAGATTATAACAGAACTATGCCAAGATGTTCAAAAATGTTCATAAGTGACAAGCATGGTCAAATAATAATCATGAATAATTTTCAGTTGGCTTTTCATAGCCGATCATTAAGAGTTGAAAAACAACAGGTCTGGGACAGGTGGCGGTTCCATAACCGCAGGCAGAACAGCTGAAACTGGAATAGCAGCAAGGCCAGGCGGACTGGGGACAGCAAGGAGTCACCACGGCCGGCAGTCCCGACGCATGGTCCTAGGGCCCAGGTCCTCCGAGAGAAAGAAAGAGAGAAGGAGAAAATTAGAGAGAGCCAAGATTTTCAAAATGTTCATAAATGACAAGCATGGTCAAATAATAATCAGGAATAAATCTCAGTTGGCTTTTCATAGCCGATCATTAAGAGTTGAAAACAGCAGGTCTGGGACAGGTAGGGGTTCCATAACCGCAGGCAGAACAGTTGAAACTGGAATAGCAGCAAGGCCAGGCGGACTGGGGACAGCAAGGAGTCACCACGGCCGGTAGTCCCGACGTATGGTCCTAGGGCTCAGGTCCTCCGAGAGAAAGAAAGAGAGAGGGAGAAAATTAGAGAGAGCCAAGATTTTCAAAATGTTCATAAATGACAAGCATGGTCAAATAATAATCAGGAATAAATCTCAGTTGGCTTTTCATAGCCGATCATTAAGAGTTGAAAACAGCAGGTCTGGGACAGGTAGGGGTTCCGTAACCGCAGGCAGAACAGTTGAAACTGGAATAGCAGCAAGGCCAGGCGGACTGGGGACAGCAAGGAGTCATCATGCCCGGTAGTCCTGACGTATGGTCCTAGGGCTCAGGTTCTCAGAGAGAAAGAGAGAACGAGAGAATTAGAGAGAGCATACTTAAATTCACACAGGACACTGGATAAGACAGGAGAAGTACTCCAGGTATAACCAACTGACCCTAGCCCCCCGACACATAAACTACTGCAGCATAAATACTGGAGGTTGAGACAGGAGCGGTCAGGAGACACTGTGGCCCCATCCGAAAAAACCCCCGGACAGGGCCAAACAGGAAGGATATAACCCCACCCACTTTGCCAAAGCACAGCCCCCGCACCACTAGAGGGATATCTTCAACCACCAACTTACAATCCCGAGACAAGGCCGAGTATAGCCCACAAAGGTCTCCACCACAGCACAAACCAAGGGGGGGCGCCAACCCAGACAGGAAGATCACGTCAGTAACTCAACCCACTCAAGTGACGCACCCCTCCTAGGGACGGCATGAAAGAGCACCAGTAAGCCAGTGACTCAGCCCCTGTAATAGGGTTAGAGGCAGAGAATCCCAGTGGAGAGAGGGGAACCGGCCTGGCAGAGACAGCAAGGGCGGTTCGTTGCTCCAGAGCCTTTCCGTTCACCCTCACACTCCTGGGCCAGACTACACTCAATCATATGACCTACTGAAGAGATAAGTCTTCAGTAAAGACTTAAAGGTTGAGACCGAGTCTGCGTCTCTCACATGGGTAGGCAGACTGTTCCATAAAAATGGAGATCTATAGGAGAAAGCACTGCCTCCCGCTGTTTGCTTAGAAATTCTAGGGACAATTAGGAGGCCTGCGTCTTGTGACCGTAGCGTACGTATTGGTATGTACGGCAGGACCAACTCGGAAAGATAGGTAGGAGCAAGCCCATGTAACGCTTTATAGGTTAACAGTAAAACCTTGAAATCAGCCCTTGCCTTAACAGGAAGCCAGTGTAGGGAAGCTAGCACTGGAGTAAAATGATCAAATTTCTTGGTTCTAGTCAGGATTCTAGCAGCCGTATTTAGCACTAACTGAAGTTTATTTAGTGCTTTATCCGGGTAGCCGGAAAGTAGAGCATTGCAGTAGTCTAACCTAGAAGTAAGAAATGCATGGATTAATTTTTCTGCATCGTTTTTGGACAGAAAATTTCTGATTTTTGCAATGTTACGTAGATGGAAAAAAGCTGTCCTTGAAACAGTCTTGATATGTTCGTCAAAAGAGAGATCAGGGTCAAGAGTAACGCCGAGGTCCTTCACAGTTTTATTTGAGACGATTTTACAACCATCAAGATGAATTGTCAGATTTAACAGAAGATCTCTTTGTTTCTTGGGACCTAGAACAAGCATCTCTGTTTTGTCCGAGTTTAAAAGTAGAAAGTTTTCAGCCATCCACTTCCTTATGTCTGAAACACAGGCTTCTAGCGAGGGCAATTTTGGGGCTTCACCATGTTTCATTGAAATGTACAGCTGTGTGTCATCCGCATAGCAGTGAAAGTTAACATTATGTTTTCGAATAACATCCCCAAGAGGCAAAATATATAGTGAAAACAATAGTGGTCCTAAAACGGAACCTTGAGGAACACCGAAATGTACAGTTGATTTGTCAGAGGACAGACCATTCACAGAGACAAACTGATATCTTTCCGACAGGTAAGATCTAAACCAGGCCAGAACTTGTCCGTGTAGACCAATTTGGGTTTCCAGTCTCTCCAAAAGAATGTGGTGATCGATGGTGTCAAAGGCAGCACTAAGGTCTAGTAGCACGAGGACAGATGCAGAGCCTCGGTCTGACGCCATTAAAAGGTCATTTACCACCTTCACAAGTGCAGTCTCAGTGCTATGATGGGGTCTAAAACCAGACTGAAGCATTTCGTATACATTGTTTGTCTTCAGAAAGGCAGTGAGTTGCTGCGCAACAGCTTTTTCTAAAATTTTTGAGAGGAATGGAAGATTCGATATAGGCCGATAGTTTTTTATATTTTCCGGGTCAAGGTTTGGCTTTTTCAAGAGAGGCTTTATCACTGCCACTTTTAGTGAGTTTGGTACACTTCCGGTGGATAGAGAGCTGTTTATTATGTTCAACATAGGAGGGCCAAGCACAGGAAGCAGCTCCTTCAGCAGTTTAGTAGGAATAGGATCCAGTATGCAGCTTGAAGGTTTAGAGGCCATGATCATTTTCATCATTGTGTCAAGAGATATAGTACTAAAACACTTAAGTGTCTCTCCCGATCCCAGGCCCTGGCAGAGCTGTGCAGATCCAGGACAGCTAAGCCCTGGAGGAATACGCAGATTCAAAGAGGAGTCCGTAATTTGCTTTCTAATGGTCATGATCTTTTCCTCAAAGAAGTTCATGAATTTATTACTGCTGAAGTGAAAGCCATCCTCTCTTGGGGAATGCTGCTTTTTAGTTAGCTTTGCAACAGTATCAAAAAGAAATTTTGGATTGTTCTTATTTTCCTCGATTAAGTTGGAAAAGTAGGATGATCGAGCAGCAGTGAGGGCTCTTCGGTACTGCACGGTACTGTCTTTCCAAGCTAGTCGGAAGACTTCCAGTTTGGTGTGGCGCCATTTCCGTTCCAATTTCCTGGAAGCTTGCTTCAAAGCTCGGGTATTTTCTGTATACCAGGGAGCTAGTTTCTTATGACAAATGTTTTTCGTTTTTAGGGGTGCAACTGCATCTAGGGTATTGCGCAAGGTTAAATTGAGTTCCTCAGTTAAGTGGTTAACTGATTTTTGTCCTCTGACGTCCTTGGGTAGGCAGAAGGAGTCTGGAAGGGCATCAAGGAATTTTTGTGTTGTCTGAGAATTTATAGCACGACTTTTGATGCTCCTTGGTTGGGGTCTGAGCAGATTATTTGTTGCGATTGCAAACGTAATAAAATGGTGGTCCGATAGTCCAGGATTATGTGGAAAAACATTAAGATCTACAACATTTATTCCATGGGACAAAACTAGGTCCAGAGTATGACTGTGGCAGTGAGTAGGTCCAGAGACATGTTGGACAAAACCCACTGAGTCGATGATGGCTCCGAAAGACTTTTGGAGTGGGTCTGTGGACTTCTCCATATGAATATTAAAATCACCAAAAATTAGAATATGATCTGCTATGACTACAAGGTCTGATAGGAATTCAGGGAACTCAGAGAGGAACGCTGTATATGGCCCAGGAGGCCGGTAAACAGTAGCTATAAAAAGTGATTGAGTAGGCTGGATAGATTTCATGACTAGAAGCTCAAAAGACGAAAACGTCAATATTTTTTTTGTAAATTGAAATTTGCTATCGTAAATGTTAGCAACACCTCCGCCTTTGCGGGATGCACGGGGGATATGGTCACTAGTGTAACCAGGAGGTGAGGCCTCATTTAACACAGTAAATTCATCAGGCTTAAGCCATGTTTCAGTCAGGCCAATCACATCAAGATTATGATCAGTGATTAGTTCAATGACTATGACTGCCTATGAAGTGAGGGATCTAACATTAAGTAACCCTATTTTGAGATGTGAGGTATCACGATCTCTTTCAATAATGGCAGGAATGGAGGAGGTCTTTATCCTAATAAGATTGCTAAGGCGAACACCGCCATGTTTAGTTTTGCCCAACCTAGGTCGAGGCACAGACACAGTCTCAATGGGTATGGCTGAGCTGACTACACTGACTGTGCTATTGGCAGACTCCACTAAGCTGGCAGGTTGGCTAACAGCCTGCTGCCTGGCCTGCACCCTATTTCATTGTGGGGCTAGAGGAGTTAGAGCCCTATCTATGTTGGTAGATAAGATGAGAGCACCCCTCCAGCTAGGATGGAGTCCGTCACTCCTCAGCAGGTCAGGCTTGGTCCTGTTTGTGGGTGAGTCCCAGAAAGAGGGCCAATTATCTACAAATTCTATCTTTTGGGAGGGGCAGAAAACAGTTTTCAACCAGCGATTGAGTGCTGAGACTCTGCTGTAGAGCTCGTCACTCCCCCTAACTGGGAGGGGGCCAGAGACAATTACTCGATGCCGACACATCTTTCTAGCTGATTTACACGCTGAAGCTATGTTGCACTTGGTGACCTCTGACTGTTTCATCCTAACATCGTTGGTGCCGACGTGGATAACAATATCTCTATACTCTCTACACTCGCCAGATTTAGCTTTAGCCAGCACCATCTGTGTATTTATATGGCCCGTTTTGTCTTCCCCATTCACCCTCTGATTGGCTCGTTTTGTCTACCCATTCACCCTCTGAATGGCACTCATACGCAATTCATGTCTTAATTGTCTCGAGGCTTAAACGTCCTTCTTTAACCCGTCTCCTCCCCTTCATCTACACTGATTGAAGTGTATTTATATGGCCCGTTTTGTCTTCCCCATTCACCCTCTGAATGGCCCGTTTTGTCTACCCATTCACCCTCTGAATGGCCCGTTTTGTCTACCCATTCACCCTCTAAATGGCCCGTTTTGTCTACCCATTCACCCTCTAAATGGCCCGTTTTGTCTACCCATTCACCCTCTGAATGGCCTGTTTTGTCTACCCATTCACCCTCTGAATGGCCCGTTTTGTCTACCCATTCACCCTCTGAATGGCCCGTTTTGTCTTCCCCATTCACCCTCTGAATGGCCCGTTTTGTCTTCCCCATTCACCCTCTGAATGGCCCGTTTTGTCTTCCCCATTCACCCTCTGAATGGCCCGTTTTGTCTTACCCATTCACCCTCTAAATGGCCCGTTTTGTCTACCCATTCACCCTCTAAATGGCCCGTTTTGTCTACCCATTCACCCTCTGAATGGCCCGTTTTGTCTACCCATTCACCCTCTGAATGGCCCGTTTTGTCTTCCCCATTCACCCTCTGAATGGCCCGTTTTGTCTTCCCCATTCACCCTCTGAATGGCCCGTTTTGTCTTCCCCATTCACCCTCTGAATGGCCCGTTTTGTCTTCCCCATTCACCCTCTGAATGGCCCGTTTTGTCTACCCATTCACCCTCTGAATGGCCCGTTTTGTCTTACCCATTCACCCTCTGAATGGCCCATTTTGTCTTCCCCATTCACCCTCTGAATGGCCCGTTTTGTCTACCCATTCACCCT
This sequence comes from Salvelinus namaycush, assembly GCF_016432855.1. Lineage (NCBI taxonomy): Eukaryota > Metazoa > Chordata > Actinopteri > Salmoniformes > Salmonidae > Salvelinus > Salvelinus namaycush. The sequence goes on from NW_024060202.1 coordinate 14,905, forward strand.
CTGAATGGCCCGTTTTGTCTACCCATTCACCCTCTGAATGGCCCGTTTTGTCTACCCATTCACCCTCTGAATGGCCCGTTTTGTCTACCCATTCACCCTCTGAATGGCCCGTTTTGTCTACCCATTCACCCTCTGAATGGCCCGTTTTGTCTACCCATTCACCCTCTGAATGGCCTGTTTTGTCTACCCATTCACCCTCTAAATGGCCCGTTTTGTCTACCCATTCACCCTCTAAATGGCCCGTTTTGTCTACCCATTCACCCTCTGAATGGCACTCATACGCAATTCATGTCTCAATTGTCTCGAGGCTTAAACGTCCTTCTTTAACGAGTCTCCTCCCCTTCATCTACACTGATTGAAGTGTGTTTAACAGGTGACATCAATAAGGGATCACAGGTTTCACCTGGATTCACCTGGTCAGTCTATGTCATGGAAAGAGCAGGTGTTCCTAATGTTGTGTACACACACATTTCAAAGGTGTTACAACTCAAAGAAATGTGTACAAATATTTACACTCAGATCCTAAGTATTTAATCTGTTAAACACCTTCTCCTGTGGTCTTTCGTCAGCAGACCAGAGTCTGACCAGATCACAGTCACTCGAAATAAGAAGGAAGTACATAGACTTCCTCCCAGCCAATCACAGGGGAGATGGAAGGTCCAGGAGCCAATCACAGGGGAGATGGAATGTCCAGGAGCCAATCACAGGGGAGATGGATTGGCCAGGAGCCAATCACAGGGGAGATGGATGGCAGTGAGGAAGAAATAATACAAAGCCCTGTTCACACTGCAGGCCTTAGTGCTCAATGTTTTATTCTGTTTTTAGTTTGTTATGCGTTTTGGTCTACTGACTGTCCAAACAGCAGGATATAAGTGACCAAATAGGATTTGTGTGTGTGTGTGTCGAGATAGCAGTCAATTTGCTGACAATGACTACGCTTGTTGTCATAGTAACGACGGGTGTGTGTGCAGTGGTGTAAGCTGATTGGTGGTGGTGCTCGTGGTTCCTATCACTCAGGAAGTTATGTAGCAGGCTGAGGTGACAACAACGCCATCGACGTTTCCCAGTTGCTTTTATTTATTTTTATATTTTTTTACACGAGTCCTTTTTTGGCTAGTTAGCTAGGTAGCTGTTTAGCTAGCCACAGAAGTCAACTAGTTAGCTAGGTAGCTGTTTAGCTAGCCGCAGAAGTCAACTAGTTAGCTAGGTAGCTGTTTAGCTAGCCGCAGAAGTCAACTAGTTAGCTAGGTAGCTGTTTAGCTAGCCGCAGAAGTCAACTAGTTAGCTAGGTAGCTGTTTAGCTAGTCGCAGAAGTCAACTAGTTAGCTAGGTAGCTGTTTAGCTAGCCGCAGAAGTCAACTAGTTAGCTAGGTAGCTGTTTAGCTAGCCGCAGAAGTCAACTAGTTAGCTAGGTAGCTGTTTAGCTAGCCGCAGAAGTCAACTAGTTAGCTAGGTAGCTGTTTAGCTAGCCGCAGAAGTCAACTAGTTAGCTAGGTAGCTGTTTAGCTAGCCGCAGAAGTCAACTAGTTAGCTCGGTAGCTGTTTAGCTAGCCGCAGAAGTCAACTAGTTAGCTAGGTAGCTGTTTAGCTAGCCGCAGAAGTCAACTAGTTAGCTAGATAGCTGTTTAGCTAGCCACAGAGGTCAACTAGTTAGCTAGATAGCTGTTTATTTATCCACAGAAGTCAACTAGTTAGCTAGGTAGCTGTTTAGCTAGCCACAGAAGTCAACTAGTTAGCTAGGTAGCTGTTTAGCAAGCCACAGAAGTCAACTAGTTAGCTAGGTAGCTGTTTAGCAAGCCACAGAAGTCAACTAGTTTGCTAGATAGCTGTTTATTTAGCCACAGAAGTCAACTAGTTAGCTAGGTAGCTGATTCGTTTTCTAGCACATTCACTCATTTGTTTGTAAACAGTTAACACATTAGATAGCTACCACATGTTCTTGTCAAAACTGTCAACAGAGTAGGTGGCAAGCAACAAGATGTGCCAAATAACAGTCTAAAAAACCACCTGAGAGCAAATACATCAGATATGACGTTCAGACACAAGTCACATGACCAGGAATCAGATTTGTATCTGACTTCAAACCACCTAAAACAAAAAAAGTGGCTTGAAATATCATATTCCATGTGCTACCATTTGCTACCTAGCTAACTAGTTCAGACTGCAGGGAAAAGAACAATTGAATTGAATATACCCCCCAAAAAACTGGATTTGAGTCACTTCAAACTGCCAGTGTAAACCAGGTTAAAACAGCGGAGATGAATGACATCCCATCTCTTACGCTCTCTGTCTGTGAAGTCATCATTTAGGAAGACGAGGGGCGGAGATGAAGGAGTGATGAGCCACTGATTGAACTTCCTGATTGATCCAGCAGCAGAACTCTCTCTGGCTGGAGGAGAGAGGGAAGGAATGAGGAGAGAGGGAAGGAATGAGGAGAGAGGGAAGGAATGAGGAGAGAGGGAAGGAATGAGGAGAGAGGGAAGGAATGAGGAGAGAGGGAAGGAATGTGGAGAGAGGGAATGTATGAGGAGAGAGGGAAGGACTGAGGAGAGAGGGAAGGACTGAGGAGAGAGGGAAGGAATGAGGAGAGAGGGAA
>NW_024060202.1:22500-26865 GCF_016432855.1 Salvelinus namaycush
GAGAAAGAAACGTAGAGAGGGATGAGAAATGACTTCAGCTCCTGACCTTGTGCTTCCCTTGTAATCTCCTTTGTGCAAATTACACTCTCACACTCTCTGAATATATTGTAATTAGGCGTATGTATTCTAACGGGCCAGTAAGATATAGTTCTTTCCTAATCTCTCATTTCTATGTAAATCAGGCAAAGTCTAACAGCTAAGGAATTCTTCAGTCTTAACGCTCCTCTACTGTTTCACCCTCAGCAAGGCATTTTCTTCTTCTCGTTTTCTGTCGCTCTACATTTCCTGCATTTTTTTCAGTCAAGTAGTAATGAGTGAAGTGGCTCATTTCTAGTTTTGGAAAGTAGAAAGGAGAAGGAGGGGGGGGGCAGCTTGTTTAACTGGTAGAAAGGAGGAGGGGGGGCAGCTTGTTTAACTGGTAGAAAGGAGGAGGGGGGGCAGCTTGTTTAACTGGTAGAAAGGAGGAGGGGGGGGGCAGCTTGTTTAACTGGTAGAAAGGAGGAGGGGGGGCAGCTTGTTTAACTGGTAGAAAGGAGGAGGGGGGGGGGGCAGCTTGTTTAACTGGTAGAAAGGAGGAGGGGGGGGCAGCTTGTTTAACTGGTAGAAAGGAGGAGGGGGGGGGCAGCTTGTTTAACTGGTAGAAAGGAGGAGGGGGGCAGCTTGTTTAACTGGTAGAAAGGAGGAGGGGGGGGGCAGCTTGTTTAACTGGTAGAAAGGAGGAGGAGGGGGGGGGCAGCTTGTTTAACTGGTAGAAAGGAGGAGGGGGGGGCAGCTTGTTTAACTGGTAGAAAGGAGGAGGGGGGGCAGCTTGTTTAACTGGTAGAAAGGAGGAGGGGGGGGGCAGCTTGTTTAACTGGTAGAAAGGAGGAGGGGGGGGGCAGCTTGTTTAACTGGTAGAAAGGAGGAGGAGGGGGGGGGCAGCTTGTTTAACTGGTAGAAAGGAGGAGGGGGGGGCAGCTTGTTTAACTGGTAGAAAGGAGGAGGGGGGGGGGCAGCTTGTTTAACTGGTAGAAAGGAGGAGGGGGGGGGCAGCTTGTTTAACTGGTAGAAAGGAGGAGGGGGGGGGGCAGCTTGTTTAACTGGTAGAAAGGAGGAGGGGGGGCAGCTTGTTTAACTGGTAGAAAGGAGGAGGGGGGGCAGCTTGTTTAACTGGTAGAAAGGAGGAGGGGGGGCAGCTTGTTTAACTGGTAGAAAGGAGGAGGGGGGGGCAGCTTGTTTAACTGGTAGAAAGGAGGAGGGGGGGGCAACTTGTTTAACTGGTAGAAAGGAGGAGGGGGGGGGGGGCAGCTTGTTTAACTGGTAGAAAGGAGGAGGGGGGGGCAACTTGTTTAACTGGTAGAAAGGAGGAGGGGGGGGGGCAGCTTGTTTAACTGGTAGAAAGGAGGAGGTGGGGGGCAACTTGTTTAACTGGTAGAAAGGAGGAGGGGGGGGGGCAGCTTGTTTAACTGGTAGAAAGGAGGAGGGGGGGGGGGCAGCTTGTTTAACTGGTAGAAAGGAGGGGGGGGGGCAGCTTGTTTAACTGGTAGAAAGGAGGAGGGGGGAGGCAGCTTGTTTAACTGGTAGAAAGGAGGAGGGGGGGGGCAGCTTGTTTAACTCGTAGAAAGGAGGGGGGGGGGGCAGCTTGTTTAACTGGTAGAAAGGAGGAGGGGGGGGGCAGCTTGTTTAACTGGTAGAAAGGAGGAGGGGGGGGGGCAGCTTGTTTAACTGGTAGAAAGGAGGAGGGGGGGGGCAGCTTGTTTAACTGGTAGAAAGGAGGAGGGGGGGGGGCAGCTTGTTTAACTGGTAGAAAGGAGGAGGGGGGGGGGGGCAGCTTGTTTAACTGGTAGAAAGGAGGAGGGGGGGGCAACTTGTTTAACTGGTAGAAAGGAGGAGGGGGGCAGCTTGTTTAACTGGTAGAAAGGAGGAGGGGGGGGGCAGCTTGTTTAACTGGTAGAAAGGAGGAGGGGGGGGGGGCAGCTTGTTAAACTGGTAGAAAGGAGAAGGAGGGGGGGCAGCTTGTTTAACTGGTAGAAAGGAGGAGGGGGGCAGCTTGTTTAACTGGTAGAAAGGAGGAGGGGGGGCAGCTTGTTTAACTGGTAGAAAGGAGGAGGGGGGGGCAGCTTGTTTAACTGGTAGAAAGGAGGAGGGGGGGGCAGCTTGTTTAACAGGTAGAAAGGAGGAGGGGGGGGGGGCAGCTTGTTAAACTGGTAGAAAGGAGAAGGAGGGGGGGCAGCTTGTTTAACTGGTAGAAAGGAGGAGGGGGGCAGCTTGTTTAACTGGTAGAAAGGAGAAGGGGGGGGCAGCTTGTTTAACTGGTAGAAAGGAGGAGGGGGGGGCAGCTTGTTTAACTGGTAGAAAGGAGGAGGGGGGTAGGGGGCAGCTTGTTTAACTGGTAGAAAGGAGGAGGGGGGGGGTAGGGGGCAGCTTGTTTAACTGGTAGAAAGGAGGAGGAGGGGGGTGGCAGCTTGTTAAACTGGTAGAAAGGAGGAGGGGGGGGGGAGCTTGTTTAACTGGTAGAAAGGAGGAGGAGGGGGGGCAGCTTGTTTAACTGGTAGAAAGGAGGAGGGGGGGGGGGCAGCTTGTTTAACTGGTAGAAAGGAGGAGGGGGGGCAGCTTGTTTAACTGGTAGAAAGGAGGGGGGGGGACAGATTGTTTAACTGGTAGAAAGGAGGGGGGGTACTGTTGCAGCTTGTAGAAGGAAACATGAACAGATATAACACATGTCTACCTGGTAGACAGCAGCCTACAGTCTCTAATACATTATAGAACTACAATTATATCGTGTCTCTTCTACTCCCCAGTAGGAGACAGAGGAGCCCTGTTCACCGGCCGACAGAGCAGCACATTATCCAGTAGGAGACAGAGGAGCCCTGTTCACCGGCTGACAGAGCAGCACGTTATCCAGTAGGAGACAGAGGAGCCCTGTTCACCGGCTGACAGAGCAGCACGTTATCCAGTAGGAGACAGAGGAGCCCTGTTCACCGGCCGACAGAGCAGCACGTTATCCAGTAGGAGACAGAGGAGCCCTGTTCACCGGCTGACAGAGCAGCACGTTATCCAGTAGGAGACAGAGGAGCCCTGTTCACCGGCCGACAGAGCAGCACGTTATCCAGTAGGAGACAGAGGAGCCCTGTTCACCGGCCGACAGAGCACCACGTATCCAGTAGGAGACAGAGGAGCCCTGTTCACCGGCCGACAGAGCAGCACGTTATCCAGTAGGAGACAGAGGAGCCCTGTTCACCGGCCGACAGAGCACCACGTTATCCAGTAGGAGACAGAGGAGCCCTGTTCACCGGCCGACAGAGCACCACGTTATCCAGTAGGAGACAGAGGAGCCCTGTTCACCGGCTGACAGAGCAGCACGTTATCCAGTAGGAGACAGAGGAGCCCTGTTCACCGGCTGACAGAGCAGCACGTTATCCAGTAGGAGACAGAGGAGCCCTGTTCACCGGCTGACAGAGCAGCACGTTATCCAGTAGGAGACAGAGGAGCCCTGTTCACCGGCTGACAGAGCACCACGTTATCCAGTAGGAGACAGAGGAGCCCTGTTCACCGGCCGACAGAGCACCACGTTATCCAGTAGGAGACAGAGGAGCCCTGTTCACCGGCTGACAGAGCACCACGTTATCCAGTAGGAGACAGAGGAGCCCTGTTCACCGGCTGACAGAGCACCACGTTATCCAGTAGGAGACAGAGGAGCCATGTTCACCGGCCGACAGAGCAGCACGTTATCCAGACGTGTCCTGCAGGGAACCAAGCAGAGGAAAGGTATTCCTGAGCTCATAAATAACTTGTAAAAAGCCTTCAACCATTGAAATTGAGAACTGAACAAGTTATTTACTCCCAGACGTGTTCAATTGATTTTTTTTGTGTTTGTTGCAAAACCTCATCTTCAAATGGGTTGTAGTCAGGCCTCTGCCAGCGTGACCGGGCTGGGGAGAAGACGACATAGGATGCTGACTGACTGACTGGACTGGGGAGAAAGACGAATAGGGATGCTGACTGACTGACTGGGCTGGGGAGAAAGACGAATAGGATGCTGACTGACTGACTGGACTGGGGAGAAAGACGAAGAGGAAGCTTGCTGACTGGCTGGGCTGGGGGAGAAAGACGAAGAGGAAGCTGACTGACTGACTGGCTGGGGAGAAAGACGAAGAGGAAGCTGACTGACTGGGCTGGGCTGGGGAGAAAGACGAAGAGGAAGCTGACTGACTGGGCTGGGCTGGGGAGAAAGACGAAGAGGAAGCTGACTGACTGACTGGGCTGGGGAGAAAGACGAAGAGGAAGCTGACTGACTAACTGGACTGGGCTGGGAGAAGATGAAAGGAAGCTGACTGACTGGGCCTGGGCTGGGGAGAAAGACGAAGAGGAAGCTGATGACTGACT
>NW_024060203.1:0-26863 GCF_016432855.1 Salvelinus namaycush
CATATATTGAGCAATATGTTCAGAACATCAGACATATATTCAGCAATATGTTCAGAACATCAGACATATATTCAGCAATATGTTCAGAACATCAGACATATATTGAGCAATATGTTCAGAACATCAGACATATATTGAGCAATATGTTCAGAACATCAGACATATATTGAGCAATATGTTTGGAACATCACACATATATTGAGCAATATGTTCAGAACATCAGACAATATTCAGCAATATGTTCAGAACATCAGACATATATTCAGCAATATGTTCAGAACATCAGACATATATTGAGCAATATGCTCAGAACATCAGACATATATTGAGCAATATGTTTGGAACATCAGACATATATTGAGCAATATGTTTAGAACATCAGACATATATTGAGCAATATGTTCAGAACATCAGACATATATTGAGCAATATGTTTGGAACATCAGACATATATTGAGCAATATGTTTGGAACATCAGACATATATTGAGCAATATGTTTGGAACATCAGACATATATTGAGCAATATGTTTAGAACATCAGACATATATTGAGCAATATGTTCAGAACATCAGACATATATTGAGCAATATGTTCAGAACATCAGACATATATTGAGCAATATGTTCAGAACATCAGACATATATTGAGCAATATGTTCAGAACATCAGACATATATTGAGCAATATGTTCAGAACATCAGACATATATTGAGCAATATGTTCAGAACATCAGACATATATTGAGCAATATGTTCAGAACATCAGACATATATGAGCAATATGTTGGAACATCACACATATATTGAGCAATATGTTTAGAACATCAGACATATATTGAGCAATATGTTCAGAACATCAGACATATATTGAGCAATATGTTCAGAACATCAGACATATATTGAGCATATGTTCAGAACATCAGACATATATTGAGCAATATGTTCAGAACATCAGACATATATTGAGCAATATGTTCAGAACATCAGACATATATTGAGCAATATGTTTGGAACATCACACATATATTGAGCAATATGTTCAGAACATCAGACATATATTCAGCAATATGTTCAGAACATCAGACATATATTCAGCAATATGTTCAGAACATCAGACATATATTGAGCAATATGCTCAGAACATCAGACATATATTGAGCAATATGTTTGGAACATCAGACATATATTGAGCAATATGTTTAGAACATCAGACATATATTGAGCAATATGTTCAGAACATCAGACATATATTGAGCAATATGTTTGGAACATCAGACATATATTGAGCAATATGTTTGGAACATCAGACATATATTGAGCAATATGTTTGGATAATCAGACATATATTGAGCAATATGTTTAGAACATCAGACATATATTGAGCAATATGTTCAGAACATCAGACATATATTGAGCAATATGTTCAGAACATCAGACATATATTGAGCAATATGTTCAGAACATCAGACATATATTGAGCAATATGTTTAGAACATCAGACCAAACAATAAAATAATAACTTGGGTTTGATGTGTTTCTATGAGATTGTGATATATATATATTAATGTTTAAAAAATGTTAGGGTAACTAAGTGACAGGCGCCTCTTTCCCACTGCGTCCCGAGAGGCTATCAAAAGGGCAATTACCAGTTAACTGATCAGCAGGCAGGCTTGGGGCGGCTCGTCATTGGGTGAAGAGTTCAGAGGTCAGAAGGTCATGTGTTAGTTGCCGGTGGCGGCTCTGTCTGGCGTCACAATCCTTTGGTAAGGATGTGTTTGTCACTGGTAACCTTGTATTTTCACTGTTTGTCTTCTAGGGACCAAAGGGTCAGAGTGAACCAAACAGAACTGCAATGGGACAACAGAGAGCTTCTGTATCTTAACGACTGAGATAATAAAGTGACTGTACCTTTTTACTATTAAATCAGTCTGTTGTGTCATTATATCAATGTCTGCTGTTGACTTTAGTTAAGCAGAGTTAGAGCTAAGCTGAGGTTCTGATAGAATTTCATCTTGTTTATGTCATTTATTTTCATCATTATTTTTCGACTTAATGTTTCACAGTTAACGTGACTAAACAGCAGGACTTAAATCATAAGAGAAGTTGCTTCTTCTTCCTCTATTAAAGGGTTCATGTATTTTTTGTTGGTCCTAATTTGAGAACGGTAGACCCATTTCTTTCAGTATGTACAGAAGGATACATGACATGACCCATATTTTGGTCGTAGGCCCGTTGCTAAGGTGTTGAGTATGTTATTTACTAAGGTTTTCTAATTGATTGATCAGGCTTAATGTTATTTACTAAGGTTTTCTAATTGATTGATCAGGCTTCATGTTATTTACTAAGGTTTTCTAATTGATTGATCAGGCTTAATGTTATTTACTAAGGTTTTCTAATTGATTGATCAGGCTTAATGTTATTACTAAGGTTTTCTAATTGATTGATCAGGCTTAATGTTATTTACTAAGGTTTTCTAATTGATTGATCAGGCTTAATGTTATTAAGGTTTTCTAATGATTGATCAGGCTTAATGTATTTACTAAGGTTTTCTAATTGATTGATCAGGCTTAATGTTATTTACTAAGGTTTTCTAATTGATTGATCAGGCTTAATGTTATTTACTAAGGTTTTCTAATTGATTGATCAGGCTTAATGTTATTTACTAAGGTTTTCTAATTGATTGATCAGGCTTAATGTTATTTACTAAGGTTTTCTAATTGATTGATCAGGCTTAATGTTATTTACTAAGGTTTTCTAATTGATTGATCAGGCTTAATGTTATTTACTAAGGTTTTCTAATTGATTGATCAGGCTTAATGTTATTTACTAAGGTTTTTCTAATTGATTGATCAGGCTTAATGTTATTTGACTCCCTTGTAAGCAATAAAAACAATGTTTTAAAGTATGTGCTAACTTCATAAACTGCCAAACCAAGTAGTGATGCAGCCAGTCACGATCCTCTCAATGGTGCAGCTGTAGAACATTTTGAGGATCTGAGGGCCAAAACCTAATCTTTTCAGCGTCCTGAGGAGAGAGGAAGCGTTGTCAGGCCTCTTCACGACTGAAAATATAAGGGTGCAACCATTTTAAAGTATGTGCTGACTTCATACATGAGTTTCATGGATTCACAGGGGCTCTAAACATTAAATACAAAGCTCTCAAATTGTTCAAGCATGTAGAAGTGAGTTAACACTTAAACAAAATAACAAAACTTGCTGTATCGTCTATAAGCCATAGCGAGAGGGATAATGCCTGTGGAACACTATGGCTCTGTTTCAAATGGCACCCTATTCCCTATTTAGTGCACTACTTTTGACCATCTTAGTGAACAAAAGTAGTGCACTATACAGGGAATAGGGTGCCATTTGAGTCTGTGTTTAGATGAGTGGGAACAGTTCACCTTTCCCTCAGCGTGAATAGTTGATATAATGGCATCATGGTGACAACTGGCTATTGTTGGTCATCTAGAGCAAAGAGAAAAGGGTTTGGAATAAGACAAAGGGATTGAGTCAGATCTTTTCCTGTTATTAACCCGCTGACTAATTGGAGATGTATTACGTGAGCGCAACACAGTTGAAACAGGCATATCTATAGTACAAACAGAAGACTAAAAACTGAACGATAAATGGAACAATGACAAGAACACTGGACAGTGACAAGAACACTGGACAGTGAGCTCCAAAAGTATTGGGACAGTGACAAGAACACTGGACAGTGAGCTCCAAAAGTATTGGGACAGTGACAAGAACACTGGACAGTGAGCTCCAAAAGTATTGGGACAGTGACAACAACACTGGACAGTGAGCTACAAAAGTATTGGGACAGTGACAACAACACTGGACAGTGAGCTCCAAAAGTATTGGGACAGTGACAACAACACTGGACAGTGAGCTCCAAAAGTATTGGGACAGTGACACATATTTAGTTGTTTTGGCTCTGTACTCCAGCACTTTTGATGTGAAATGATTGGCTAACGTCGAGGTTAAAGTGCAGGCTGTCAGCTTTAATTTGAGGGTATTTTCATCCATATCAGGTGAACTGTTTAGAAATTACAGCACCTTTTGTACACGGTCGACTGATTTTAGGAGACCAAAAGTATTGGGACAAATTCACTTATATGGGTATTAAAGTAGTAAAAAGTTAAGTATTTAGTCCCATATTCATAGCACACGTTGACTACATAAATTAGTTGGATGCATTTGCTATTTGTTCTTGTTGTGTTTCAGATTATTTTGTGCCCAATAGAAATGTATGGTAAATAATGTATTGTGTTATTTTGGAGTCACTTTTAAATGTAAATAAGAATAGAATATGTTTCTAAACACTTCTACATTAATGTGGATGCTACCATGGTTACAGATCATCCTAAATGAATTGTTAATAATGAGAAAGAAAGTTAAAGGCATACATTTCATACTCTCACCCCTGTTATTGTAATGGTGAGAGGTTAGCATGTCTGGGGGTAAGAAGTCAGCCACATGTTAAGTTGTTCTCTGGGTTATTGTCAGACATGAATCACCTCATAAATCATATGGTGTTGACCTAATGCCTCCCATCAGCCACCACACCTGTCCTGTTGATTTAAGGTTTTAGAGATTTCTTTTAAGTTTGCTTAATTCGTTTGAAAACATCCAATTTATTCGACATGCCAGCCAACAGAGCATATAGACTTTAGCTTAATCACAGCCCAGGTTTCCATGGTTATCAGGCGATTGTTGCATTCCTTACGTATGAACGTTGATAGTTGCCATTGAATCTCTTCCAGACCCATTGTTAGCCTGAAATCCAGTCAGGTTGGGCTGACGTTTCACTCCTTTACTCAGGGTCATTGCCAAACAGTTTATCATGACAAGGAGTGTCAAGGAGTGGAATGAGAGCTAAACATACTGGGACCCAGGCTAAGGTATTGTCCCTGGGAATATTGCACAATGTGTCCCGTTTCCCCCACTCCCCGATAACCAGGGTATAAATGCTGAGCTTACAGGTGTGTCCAGCAGTCAGCATCAAGATTTGGTAAGTCAGTACTTCTCTCAGATCACTATTCATACTGTATGGTTAAACAAAGTTGTTTTGGTTTGGTGAAATTAATATATCTGAACTGACTAAGTTTGAAATGTTATATTACCCTCCAGAGGATGTGTGTGTCCACGCTTAATATCTATAGTTGTATTAGATGTTTTGTAACGTGGTTTATTGCAGTCTTGTGACAGAAAATAAAATATTTTTTATCACAATAGGATGACCTGTATAGATACAGTCAAATTAAATCAATTCAAACTTGAATTTAAAAGTGACTGACTATCCAGTAGATGTAAATTGTGGATAAATATAATATAATAAGTGTATTTTCCTTCAGGTTGTGTTCCTCGTTTCTGCCCCTGTAGAAGTAACTACTGTTGATGAGGATGATCCTGGTAGCTCTGCTGGTGCCTCTACTGGTTCTGTCCAGCGCTGGACATACCTCAGGTACACACAATTATACTATATATTTAATACATCAACAGCTGGACATACCTCAGGTACACACAATTATACTATATATTTAATACATCAACAGCTGGACATACCTCAGGTACACACAATTATACTATATATTTAATACATCAACAGCTGGACATACCTCAGGTACACACAATTATACTGTATATTTAATACATCAACAGCTGGACATACCTCAGGTACACACAATTATACTATATATTTAATACATCAACAGCTGGACATACCTCAGGTACACACAATTATACTATATATTTAATACATCAACAGCTGGACATACCTCAGGTACACACAATTATACTATATATTTAATACATCAACAGCTGGACGTACCTCAGGTACACACAATTATACTGTATATTTAATACATCAACAGCTGGACATACCTCAGGTACACACAATTACACTATATATTTAATACATCAAAATATTTACAGTACCAGTCAAAATATGTGTTATGAAATAACACATATGGAATCATGTAGTAACCAAAACAAGTGTTAAACAAATCAAAATATATTAAATATTTTTGAATCTTCAAAGTAGCCTCCCTTGCCTTGATGACAGCTTTGCACACTCTTGGCATTCTCTCAACCAGCTTCATGAGGTAGTCACTTGGAATGCATTTCAATTAAAACTTCTTATGGCTTAGATCCCTCTACCGGGATCGATATGACAACAGCCAGTGAAAGTGCAGTGCGCCAAATTCAAACAACAGAAATCTCATAATTAAAATTCCTCAAACATACAAGTATTTTACACCATTTTAAAGAAAAACGTGTTGTTAATCCCACCACTGTGTCCGATTTCAAAAAGGCTTTAAGACGAAAGCACACCAAACGGTTATGTTAGGTCAGTACCTAGTCAAAGAAAAACACAGCCATTTTTCCAGCCAAAGAGAGGAGTCACAAAAAGCAGAATAGAGATAAAATTCATCACTAACCTTTGATGATCTTCATCAGATGACACTCATAGGACAACATGTTACACAATACATGTATGTTTTGTTCGATAAAGTTCATATTTATATCCAAAAATCTCAGTTTACATTGGCGCGTTACGTTCAGTAATGTTTTGCTTCCAAAACATCCGGTGATTTTGCAGAGAGCCACATCAATTTACAGAAATACTCATCATAAATGTTGATGAAAATACAAGTGTTATGCATGGAACTTTAGATAAACTTCTCAGACGAAAAGTCAAAAAATGCCATTACAGTTCGTAGAAACATGTCAAACGTAGTATAGAATCAATCTTTAGGATGATTTTAACATAAATCTTCAATAATGTTTCAAACGGATAATTCCTTTGTCTTTAGAAATGCAATGGAACGCAGGTCGCTCTCACGGGAGCACGCGTGATCAGCTCATGCCAGACACCTGATTAAAAGAGCTCTCATTCCCCCCTCCTTCATAGTAGAAGCCTGAAACAAGGTTCTAAAGACTGTTGACATCTAGTGGAAGCCTTCGGAAGTGCAATATGAGCCCATAGACACTGTATATTCGATAGGCAATGAGTTGAAAAACTACAAACCTCAGATTTCCCACTTCCTGGTTGGATTTATTCTCAGGTTTTTGCCTGCCATATGAGTTCTGTTATACTCACAGACATCATTCAAACAGTTTTAGAAACGTCAGAGTGTTTGCTATCCAAATCTATCCAAATATTACTCCGGGCACCTTATTCATCCAAGCTACTCAATACTGCCCCCCAGCCATAAGAAGTTTTAACAGGTGTACCTTGTTAAAAGTTAATTTGTGGAATTTCTTTCCTTCTCAATGCGTTTGAGCCAATCAGTTGTGTTGTGACAAGGTAGGGGTGGTATACAGAAGATAGACCCTTGAATGAGTAGGTGTGTCCAAAATATATATTACATAATGAATACTATATATGACAGACAATATATCATTTGTACAATAGATTTTCTCATTGAGTGTCTGCCATATTAAGAAATCAAGTATATTTGGTTAGACAGTATAGGGATAAATGTATCATGTATTAAGTATTGTATTTACTAAGTATTTAATAGAGTTTTTATAAACTGGGTGGTTCGAGCCCTGAATGCTGATTGGCTGACAGCCGTGGTTTATCAGACCGTATACCAGGGTTATGACAAAACATTTATTTTTACTCCTCTAATTACATTGGTAACCAGTTTATAATAGTAATAAGACAACTGGGGTTTGTGATATAGGGCCAATATACAGGGCTAAGGGCTGTGTCCAGCTCCACGATGCATCGTGCCTAAGAACTGCCCTTAGCCGTGGTATATTGGCCACATACCACACCCCTTCATGCCTTATTGCTTAAACAACCCACCACACAATTGACTTCTGTATTTTCTCTGCTCTTTAGTCTCAGAACCTTAAAATGGAGGCATCAAAACCATACAGGTGTATCATGATAACTCAACCTAGAAATGGAGGCATCAAAACAATACAGGTGTATCATGATAACTCAACCTAGAAATGGAAGCATCAAAACCATACAGGTGTATCATGATAACTCAACCTAGAAATGGAAGCATCAAAACCATACAGGTGTATCATGATAACTCAACCTAGAAATGGAAGCATCAAAACCATACAGGTGTATCATGATAACTCAACCTAAAAAGACAAAGAACCCATATATTCCCAAATTCCCACAGGTACGATTGTCACCAGCTGCGAGGCGTGTCACGAACAAGCCGTCTGCCGCACCTCGCCCATGGCAGGTGACATCACATGCACCTGTAAGAAGAGCTTCTCCGGAGACGGCCTCATCTGTTTACCTGGCCACACCGCCGCCGACCACCACCACGCCCCTCGCCGTGTCCGCCGCTCCTATCCCACCTCCAACACCAACCTCGCCCATGTCCGGTTCAGCTGCGGCTTCAACGAGTGCGCCGACGGGGAGGACTGCATCACGGTCGACGGCATCCAGCAGTGCGCCAACCCTTGCAAGATCTACACGGTCCTGAACGACGCCTGGCGTTCCACCAACAACGTCGTGGGCAACAAGCACTGCGACCGCAACGTCCACTGGGACGGCTATTACCGCATGTACATCGGCAACCAGAGCGTGTCCATGCCGGACAAGTGCGTGGATTCGTTCAAGTGCGGCACCCAGGCTCCCTTGTGGCTGGCGTTTCCTCCCCCCCAGCAGGTGGATGAAATTGTCCAGAGTGCAGTCTGCGCCAGCTTCAATGAGGACTGCTGCTGGGTGCAGTCTCAGCCCATCCACGTCAAGGCATGCCCTGGGAACTACTTTGTGTACAAGTTCGTCATGCCTCCCGGGTGCTACTTCGCCTATTGTGCATGTAAGGTTTCACCCCCTGCTTTGCCAAGTTCTGAGTGGGACTTGCTGTTGTTGTTCTGCCTTTTGAATTGAAGTTATTGTATTTACTTCTTTAACTGTTTACTGCTTAGTCATTCACCAGCTGGTTATATACACCATGATGTTCTTCTTATGGCCCTAGATATCAACAGTACTCCGCATATTCATTCATTCATTCATATAGGTGTATTGTATGATTCTGGTAATACCAGCATACTAGTTCTTTCAAAACATGAGCGATGAATGTTCCCTCGTAACTGTGTCTGCTGTTTAACTCCTTGTTCCAGATGTGACAGCTCCCACCACAACACCACAACCAGTCACAACAACAACCACAACAACAACCACCACAACAACAACAACCACAACAACAAAAGCACCTGTAGAGGTCACCACGACAACAAAAGCACCTGTAAAGATCCCGACGACAACACAAACACCTGTAAAGGTCACCAAGACAACAAATGCACCTGTAAAAGACACCCCAACAACACAAATACCTGTTACGATACCCACGACAACACAAACACCTGATAAGATCACCACAACACCGCAAACACCTGTTAAGATTACCACGATAATGCAGACACCGGTTAAGGTCACCACGACAACACAAACACCTATTAAGATCACTACGACAACACAAACATCCGTAAATATCACCACTACGACAAAATCACCAGTAGATGTTGTCACCTCGACAAGAACACCAGTAGACAACAATCGCACCACAACAACAACACAGTCACAGGTTGCCACGACTACGCCAAAAGCAATGTGTGGTACCTGCAGAGCGGGGGAGACCTGCGTGAGCAATGATGGGGTCACTTGGCGGTGTGAGAGGCCAGGTGAGTTCTCAGAAAACACCTGCTTGAGGACCTATGTACACTCTTAGAAAAAAGGTGCTATCTAGAACCTAAAAGGGTTCTTCGGCTGCCCCCATAGGAGAACCCTTTGAAGAACCCTTTTTTGGTTCCAGGTAGAACCCTAATGGGTTCCAAGTTGAACCCCTTCCCTAGAGGGTTCGACCTGGAACCAAAAGGGGTTCTCCTATGGAAAGAGCCGAAGAACTATTTTGAAATCATTTTCTCTAAGAGTGTATATGAGAATTTGTAATTCCTTCTTTTCATTTTGTGTTCTTGAATAACTTCTTTCATGTTGTCTTTCTTTTCTCATCCCTCTCTCGCTCTCTTTCTCTCTTACAGATCAGCCTGTTTTGCTGCACCCAGCGGTAGTGTGTGGGCGGAGCCTGGTACAGGTGGGTCTCAACAGGACTAACCTGGAGGCCGCTGGTCTGGATGCCACCACCGCTAACCTGGCCGACCCCCGGTGTAACGCTCACGAAGAGCGTGGCGGCATGGTATGGTACCAGGTGGAGCGCACGGAGGGCACCTGCGGAAACACTTTGGAGGTGAGAACAGACCCCGACCCGTTCACCCCGTTCCTCACCGAAACCTTCAACAGAGAACACTTCCTGTGAGACATGTTGCCGTCAACAGAAAATGATGAACAGATTAACTGAAATGCAATAGTCCAAGAATTGTATTATTCTGAGGACTGGGGAGAGGTCCTCTCCTGGCTTCTAATCTTCTTCCCTTTTCCCCCTTTCACCAGACAAACGGAACTGACGCCATCTTTTCCAACAGCTTATTCATCTACCACATTCACAACGTGTCCTTCAGCCGACCCGTGAGCGTGCCCTTCTCCTGTGCCTACCCTCTGGAATCAGAGACCAGCCTGGATGTGGCCATCAAACCCTACCTGTCGTAAGTGGAGACGTTACAGTAAACAATGTCAAACATGGACAATGTAACACAACAGGGGCGCAACTTTTACACATTGGAATGTGGTACAATACGAGGCGACGGTATACTTTAGGACCATGCGGACGCCTCCGAGTGGTTGGGTAGGCTGTTTATCCGATTGGATTTAAAAACAATAATAATTATGTCCCCCCCACTTCTAAAACCAAAGTTACGCCCCTGTAACACAATGTAACATAATGTAACACAATGTAACACAATGCAGGCGAACACATGTCGGACTGTCAGTATCCTGTTAATGTATAGACAGTTTATACTCCAAACCTGTGGTTCTTGATGATCCTTTAGATAACCAGATAACAGTTTTGCATCTCCTCTGTCCACTCATCACAGTACTGGTTGTTCTGGTTGTTCTGGTTGTTCTGGTTGTACTGGTTGTTCTGGTTGTTCTGGTTGTTCTGGTTGTACTGGTTGTTCTGGTTGTTCTGGTTGTTCTGGTTGTACTGGTTGTTCTGGTTGTTCTGGTTGTTCTGGTTGTACTGGTTGTTCTGGTTGTTCTGGTTGTTCTGGTTGTTCTGGTTGTACTGGTTGTTCTGGTTGTACTGGTTGTTCCGGTTGTACCGGTTG
The DNA here is from genome assembly GCF_016432855.1 of Salvelinus namaycush. Lineage (NCBI taxonomy): Eukaryota > Metazoa > Chordata > Actinopteri > Salmoniformes > Salmonidae > Salvelinus > Salvelinus namaycush. The sequence goes on from NW_024060203.1 coordinate 11,208, forward strand.
TACCGGTTGTACCGGTTGTTCTGGTTGTTCTGGTTGTTCTGGTTGTTCTGGTTGTACTGGTTGTTCTGGTTGTTCTGGTTGTTCTGGTTGTACTGGTTGTTCTGGTTGCACTGGTTGTACTGGTTGTTCTGGTTGTTCTGGTTGTACTGGTTGTTCTGGTTGTTCTGGTTGTTCTGGTTGTACTGGTTGTTCTGGTTGTACTGGTTGTTCTGGTTGTTCTGGTTGTACTGGTTGTTCTGGTTGTTCTGGTTGTACTGGTTGTTCTGGTTGTTCCACCAAAATACTCAGCTGGCTGTGTAATATTGTTAAAACTATAATAATAATAATAATAATAATAATAATAACAAAAATAATAATAATAATCATCATTTCTTATCTTGCCTATCTAAAGTGACTTTGGGTGTCTTGAAGAGTGCTTCAAAAAGAATGTGTATTTATTATTATAATTATTATAAATAATGATAATAACAATTCATTTCATTTAGCCTGTAAAGTGCCTTTCTCGCAACCAAGGCACTTTGTTTGTCCATCTCTGACTACATCTCTTATTAACTGATGGGTTCTGACTCCTAAACTTGAAAAATGGAGCACCATAGTCTGGTTTTTACACCAGAAGTTAATGGGTATCTGAAGGAGGAATGTATATGATGGAGGCAATTAAGGTTGCAGTCACTGATAAGGGTGGAGAGATGTGGGTTAGTGAGGAATGGGGTTGAGGTCACATTAAGGGAGAAGGAACAGTTTATTGCCCGCATCACTTAACTTCCTGGCTAGCAATAAACATGTCATGTTTAGAGGGAAGGAGGATGCTCCACCCACATTGGGGTCTATATTTACTATCACTGGTGGAAACATGTCTTATGCTGCTGTAAGACCCAGTGAATAAACTTGGTTTGAGCTTTACTAAGCGTCCGTGAGTTTTGTACTCTGTTTATTTGTAATCTAACAAAACCAAATCTCCTATTTTCCCATTTGACAGGCTGAAGGATGTCCAAGTCGGTAAGGGCTCCAAAGTGGGCTCCAACATGACTCTGTACCACAGCCACAACTTCACAAAGGCTTACCCAGCGGGCCGAGTCACCTTGCCGGTGGGTTCCGTGCTGCACGTGGGTGTGTCCGTAGAGGAGTCCGAGACGGAGCGTTTCGTGGTCGTTCTGGAGGACTGCTATGCCACGCAATCCCCCGACCCTAAAGACATCATGCGATACTACATCATTCAGAACAAGTATGTGTGTCTTGGTTTATACTCAAGGAACACATGGAGGTTTTCCCAGACACAGATTATGTCTGGTCCTGGACTAACAACCTTTACATGGAGCTTCTCCATTGAGATGCTTTTTACTCCAGGACCAGGCTTAATCTGTGTCTGAGAAACCGAACCCTAATTTTTGCGTATTTTTTGTTGCGTTATCTAACCTAAACCCTGACCCTCCCTGTTTCTTAGATGTCCGACTGAATTCCGTCAGGTGAGGGTGGAGGAGAGCGGCTCGTCTCTCAGGGCTCGCTTCTCTGCTCTGCTGTTCCTGTACCAGGGGGACTACCGGGATGTCTTCCTACACTGCAGATTCAGCCTTTGTGACCAGAGGAGCTCCTCCTGCACTCCAGTGAGTCCTGCATCTTTCCCGCTGACTCAACTGCTCAGTCTATGGTCTCTCTCTGGTCTCACTCAGTCTATGGTCTCTCTCTGGTCTCACTCAGTCTATGGTCTCTCTCTGGTCTCACTCAGTCTGTGGTCTCTCTCTGGTCTCACTCAGTCTGTGGTCTCTCTCTGGTCTCACTCAGTCTGTGGTCTCTCTCTGGTCTCACTCAGTCTATGGTCTCTCTCTGGTCTCACTCAGTCTGTGGTCTCTCTCTCTGGTCTCACTCAGTATGTGGTCTCTCTCTGGTCTCACTCAGTTTGTTGTCTCGCTCTGGTCTCACTCAGTCTGTGGTCTCTCTCTGGTGTCACTCAGTCTGTGGTCTCTCTCTGGTCTCTCTCAGTCTGTGGACTCTCTCTGGTCTCACTCAGTTTGTGGTCTCTCTCTGGTCTCACTCAGTTTGTTGTCTCGCTCTGGTCTCACTCAGTCTGTGGTCTCTCTCTGGTGTCACTCAGTCTGTGGTCTCTCTCTGGTCTCACTCATTTTGTGTGTAGTCTCTCCGACTCTCCTGAGGCTTTCTGGACTCGTATCCACAAAGCATCTCAGAGTAGGAGTGCTGATCTAGGATCAGGTCCCAATCTGTCAATATATTCTTATTCACTTGGGATGGGTGACCTAAACGGTGAAATTGATCCTAGATCAGCACTGCTGCTCTGAGAGGCTTCGTGGATACAGGCCCTGGTCTCTCTGTCTCAGTGTCTGGTCTCTCTGACTCCTTCTCATCTATCTGTCTCAGTGTGCCCCTGTTTCAGTGTCTGGTCTCTCTGTCTCAGTGTCCCCCTGTCTCAGTGTCTGGTCTCTCTGTCTCAGTGTCTCTCTGTCTCCTTCTCGTCTATCTGTTTCAGTGTCTGGTCTCTCTGGCTCTTCGTCTCTCTGTCTCAGTGTCTGGTCTCTCTGACTCCTTCTCGTCTCTCTGTTTCAGTATCTGGTTCCTCTGACTACTTCTCGTCTCTCTCCTCAGGTGTGCGCCAAAAGGAAATACCGCTCTGTCACCCCCTCTGTCCCCCTCGAACCCCTCACCATCGGACCAATCACCTGTGAGTACGACTTCATAAGTTATCAATCAAAACCAATAATTTAATAGATGTCAATCAAACAAATTATGTTGATGTCAGTGATGGACACTCAGGTAACTAAGTAACTAAGTAACTAAATAACTAACAGTGTATTTGTTTTCGACTTTCAGGGTCCCAAAATGAAGTATGAACTTCATGAATCCCTGTCATGATTCCTGTATCCTAAAAAAACAATGAATTCAGTTATCTAAATGATTTATGTGAAGTTCATAAACCTATCTCACCTATACATCATTTATGTCCTAAACCAAGCCATTTCATATTTAATATCTTACATACATCCAGTTATAAATAATGATCTTTTAAGGATATTCTTATATTTCTCGTATGGCTAGAATGACTAGTGAAATATTTCTATTTGAACCAACACAAATTCATTGTTGAACCTTTAACTAAGGCGTGAGGCCAGAAAGTGTATCTGCAGCTATAATATTATTTCATCCTATTGGTCTAAAATGCTTTGTTTGTGCAGTAATTTAATAGTGTTATTAAAGATGATAAATGTCTTATCAATGTATTAATGTACTGTGCATGTAGTGTACTATTACTCTTAAATGCTTTGTATGTGCAGTAATTTAATAGTGTTAATAAAATATAAATGATAAATATATGTATAAATGTATTAATGTATGAATAATGTACTGGCCATGTAGTGAACTATTGCAATAGCTTAGTTCTTTCTCTTTGGGATCAGTCAAGACAATGATGAACCAGTAGGTGTCAGTATTACCATAGAAACACTGGTAGAAGTCTGCATCATCACGACACAACAACAGCAGACTTAGAAAGAGGAAACTCCAATGAAATAAGTAATTCATTAATTAAAAGGAAAATCTCTTTTCCTCATTTTCATTATTGACAGCACAGTGTCTATATGTGAAAACGGCACATTTCTACAAGTTGTAGAAACAAATATAATGTTAAAAAGTTCTACCTGATGACATCATCAGAAGTTACAACGTGTTAACAACATTGGCTGTGTTCCAAAATGTGCACTTGTGTTCTGCATTCTCCTGTTCTTTCACAGGGGATCTACCAAGAACACCTGAGAGAGCAATCTGTTTAGTATGGAAGAATGTAGATCGCTTAAAATCTGTTATATTTGAAATGTTCTTCGACGTGACCTCTAACCTAAACAGGAAACTGCCTCATCACGCAGCCGGCGTTAACAAAGCTAGCATTGATGCTAGGTATCTTTGACCAACTAGCTCTAGCAATTCAGTGAACATCGCAGGTTACATATGTAACCACGATTATGTGAGCTATTGGATCACACCCATATGGTATCCTTCCAGGTGGCAGGATACATTCTGAGTAAGAATTTCAGATTAGTACCGTGTACCGGGTAGTGCTGCGACTGACCACCTTAAATAGCTGCCGCGCACTACTTCCACCTTGTGTCCTTTTCAAGGCGCTGTAGATCACCAACAAAAAGGATTGGAGTAATCCAACAGCTCACTTAAACGTGGTTACATAGGTAACATGTGTCATGTGGCAGTATATTGGATCACTCCAATATGGTATCACAATACCAGATGAATCAGTGAACTAGGTAAGTGCCAGACATAGAGTAAAGTCCCATAGGACTGAGCTCAAGGCAGTCATAGTTGATATGTTCCCCACTCAGGGGATGCCCAACTGGCCGAGGCGCAAATGTCATTGAGGGGAACTTCTCGGAGCAGTGACCACGATGTAGCTACTCCTCTAGTAGAATACACCACTACAGTAGAGGTCAGAGGTCAGAGGCCCACGATGTAGCTACTCCTCTAGTAGAATACACCACTACAGCAGAGGTCAGAGGCCCACGATGTAGCTACTCCTCTAGTAGAATACACCACTACAACAGAGGTCAGAGGTCAGAGGCCCACGATGTAGCTACTCCTCTAGTAGAATGCACCACTACAGCAGAGGTCAGAGGTCAGAGGCCCACGATGTAGCTACTCCTCTAGTAGAATGCACAACTACAGCAGAGGTCAGAGTTCAGAGGCCCACGATGTAGCTACTCTAGTAGAAGGCACCACTAGGAAGGTAGAGGCCGGCTGGCCTGCCGATATGCTGTAGTAATAGTGTCCACAATCCAGTGTGAGAGTCTTTGTATCGATAGGCTCTGGCCCAGAACTCTCTCATCATAGCAAACGAATAACCAAACAGTCTGTCTTATTGCCTGTGTCTGTGTAATGTAAGTGACCAAGGCACACTTCGGGAAACAAACACCCAGCTCACCCGTAGCCGTGGGAGGAGCATGTGCAGACAAATGTAAAGGCTGGTTCACATCTGTCAAACAGGACCTTCAGCAAGAATGAGGGGTTAAGACGGAGTGTGACGCTCCTCTTGTCTGGACCCATTCTGAAAAACATTCAGTGCTCACTGAAAAGGCATGCAGTTCACTCACCCTCTTAGTGGAGGTATTAGCCAACAGGAATGCCACCTTCATGGATAGGTGCTCCAAAGTCATCGACTCTAGGGGCTCGAGGGTGGCTTAGCAATCGCTGACAGCACCACGTTAACCATCCAGTTTGGCATCGTGCCATTGCTGGACACAGACATCGAGCTCCCTTCATAATTTGGAGAGCAATGGGCAGCCACAAATGGGTCCCTGTTGGCCTTCCTCATGACATGCCTAGATAGCGTCTAAATACACTCTCAATGTGGAGGCCGCTTGGCCTGCATCAAGCAGTGATGGTGGAAGAAACCATGGCGCTCCACAACGTGTTCACCACATTGTCCTGAAGGCCTAGACTGGTCCACTAACGCCTTCAGAGGCCAAGCCTGAAGCTGGAGGCGGTGCGGGTCCGGATGCCACAGTGTCCCCCTAGCCTGAAGAGGAGGTCGGGCCTCAGGGGCAGGAAATGCTGTCCTACCAGGTAGGGCTGGAACTGGTGAAGAGCCAGGTGAACCACCCTGAGATCCAGGTAGGGCTGGAACTGGTGAAGAGCCAGGTGAACCACCCTGAGATCCAGGTAGGGCTGGAACTGGTGAAGAGCCAGATGAACCACCCTGAGATCCAGGTAGGGCTGGAACTGGTGAAGAGCCAGTTGAACCACCCTGAGATCCAGGTAGGGCTGGAACTGGTGAAGAGCCAGGTGAACCACCCTGAGATCCAGGTAGGGCTGGAACTGGTGAAGAGCCAGGTGAACCACCCTGAGATCCAGGTAGGGATGGAACTGGTGAAGAGCCAGGTGAACCACCCTGAGATCCAGGTAGGGCTGGAACTGGTGAAGAGCCAGGTGAACCACCCTGAGATCCAGGTAGGGCTGGAACTGGTGAAGAGCCAGGTGAACCACCCTGAGATCCAGCAAATTGCCAGCCGAGATGCTGCAGTAACAGTGTCCAACATGCAATATGAGAGTCCGGTCGGATGGTCACTAGCCCAGAACTCTCTTCAGCTTCAGGCAGTAACAGGACAATGTGAGAGTCCGGTCGGATGGTCACTGGCCCAGAACTCTCTTCAGCTTCAGGCAGTAACAGGACAATGTGAGAGTCCGGTCGGATGGTCACTGGCCCAGAACTCTCTTCAGTTTCAGGCAGTAACAGGACAATGTGAGAGTCCGGTCGGATGGTCACTGGCCCAGAACTCTCTTCAGGCTAGGGGGACCTCCAGCTTCAGGCAGTAACAGTGCAAGGTGAGAGTCCGGTCGGATGGTCACTGGCCCAGAACTCTCTCACCAAAGTTAACGGAAACTCATAAAGCTTTCATATTGCCTGCATCTGTGAAAAGTGTCCATTGCCCTAGTCGTGCAAAACACACCTGTGGGAAGCTCCAGTTCACCCGCAACAGCGAGAGGGGAGTGTGTGGACAACTGTAATGGCCGGTTAACTTCTGTCATACAGATTCCTTGGCCAGAATGAGGGGTTGACACTCTATCACGGCTGTTGAAAGGAGAGGACCAAGGTGCAGCGTCGTTAGCGTGCATTTTCTTTATTAAATAAAAATGACGCCCAACAAAACAATTAAAACTACAAAAAACAAACTGTGAAGCTCAAAGGCTATGTGCCCTAAACAAAGACAACTTCCCACAATGGCAGGTGGAGAAAGGGCTCCCTAAGTAGCCAATCAGAGACAACGATAGACAGGGCTGCCTAAGTATGGTTCCCAATCAGAGACAACGATAGACAGGGCTGCCTAAGTATGGTTCTCAATCAGAGACAACGATAGACAGGGCTCCCTAAGTATGGTTCCCAATCAGAGACAACGATAGACAGGGCTCCCTAAGTATGGTTCCCAATCAGAGACAACGATAGACAGGGCTCCCTAAGTATGGTTCTCAATCAGAGACAACGATAGACAGGGCTACCTAAGTATGGTTCCCAATCAGAGACAACGATAGAAAGGGCTCCCTAAGTATGGTTCCCAATCAGAGACAACGATAGACAGGGCTACCTAAGTATGGTTCTCAATCAGAGACAACGATAGACAGGGCTACCTAAGTATGGTTCTCAATCAGAGACAACGATAGACAGGGCTCCCTAAGTATGGTTCCCAATCAGACACAACGATAGACAGGGCTACCTAAGTATGGTTCCCAATCAGAGACAACGATAGACAGGGCTCCCTAAGTATGGTTCCCAATCAGAGACAACGATAGAAAGGGCTACCTAAGTATGGTTCTCAATCAGAGACAACGATAGACAGGGCTCCCTAAGTATGGTTCCCAATCAGAGACAACGATAGAAAGGGCTACCTAAGTATGGTTCCCAATCAGAGACAACGATAGAAAGGGCTACCTAAGTATGGTTCCCAATCAGAGACAACGATAGAAAGGGCTACCTAAGTATGGTTCCCAATCAGAGACAACGATAGAAAGGGCTACCTAAGTATGGTTCCCAATCAGAGACAACGATAGACAGGGCTCCCTAAGTATGGTTCTCAATCAGAGACAATGATAGACAGGGCTCCCTAAGTATGGTTCTCAATCAGAGACAACGATAGACAGGGCTCCCTAAGTATGGTTCCCAATCAGAGACAACAATAGACAGGGCTACCTAAGTATGGTTCCCAATCAGAGACAACGATAGAAAGGGCTACCTAAGTATGGTTCCCAATCAGAGACAACAATAGACAGGGCTACCTAAGTATGGTTCCCAATCAGAGACAACGATAGAAAGGGCTACCTAAGTATGGTTCCCAATCAGAGACAACAATAGACAGGGCTACCTAAGTATGGTTCCCAATCAGAGACAACAATAGACAGGGCTACCTAAGTATGGTTCCCAATCAGAGACAACGATAGACAGGGCTACCTAAGTATGGTTCCCAATCAGAGACAACGATAGACAGGGCTACCTAAGTATGGTTCCCAATCAGAGACAACGATAGACAGGGCTCCCTAAGTATGGTTTCCCAATCAGAGACAACAATAGACAGGGCTACCTAAGTATGGTTCCCAATCAGAGACAACAATAGACAGGGCTACCTAAGTATGGTTCCCAATCAGAGACAACAATAGACAGGGCTACCTAAGTATGGTTCCCAATCAGAGACAACAATAGACAGGGCTACCTAAGTATGGTTCCCAATCAGAGACAACGATAGACAGCTGTCTCTGATTGAGAACCATACCAGCAGCTATTTAAAACCTCTTTTGGCAAGGCGTGCCGCTAGCGACCCACCTCGACAACATCCGGTGAAATTGCAGAGCGCCAAATTCAAATGACAGAAAAAGTAATAATAAACATTCATGAAAATACAAGTGTTATACATCTGTTAAAATATTAACTTCTTGTTAATCCAGCCGCTTTGTCAGACTTCAAAAAGGCTTTACGGCGAAAGCATACCATGCGATTATCTGAGGACAGAGCCCCGCTTACAAAAGCATACAAACATTTCATATGCATATCCTAGCTTCTGGGACTGAGTAACAGGCAGTTTACTTTGGACACGTTTGTCATCCAAACTTCAAAATACTGCCCCCTAGTCCAAATAAGTTTTAATAAGTTTCCAAATAAGCACTACCCAGTACACAGGACTAATCTGAAATTTTTACTCGGAATCTATCCTGCCGATTGGATGGATACCATATTGGAGAGATCCAATATAGTGCTACATTACATGACTACATGACTCCTGACAACGTAGTGAAACTCTTCTCCCAGTAAAATTGAACAGTGCTTCTACACCTGCATTGCTTGCTGTTTGGGGTTTTAGGCTGGGTTTCTGTACAGCACTTCGAGATATTAGCTGATGTACGAAGGGCTATATAAAATAAACTTGATTTGATTTGATTTGAATCCTGGGGCAACATTATGGGTGAGATTTTCAAGCCGCAAGATATTTTCAAGGTGCTAAACATTTCTTAGCTTTTCTCAAAGATGCTTTGAGTGACTATTCATGCAATGTCATGACTTTGACTTTTATTTTACTGCCGCAGAAACAGGAAGTGACTATGGCACAATTTTAGTTGTGCAATAGAGCGCGGATCTGTGCGACACAATACCTATTTTACACCACGAAAATGGTGCCCTAAATTTGCATAATAATGCAACTCACTTGAGATTTGCTGGATGAATGTCATTAACCCCTGACCTCTAGACGGGCTCCTTCTCCAGAAAAATGTTACTACTTTAAAGCTAATTTCCTGCAATTTATTTCTGACACTTTATTCAGATAGTAATGAAACAGAGAAACAGGCAAATGGAGAGGAACAGTGGGAAGGTTTGGTCCCTGTTCTCAGGTGCAAAAGTTATGTAACATGTTCCGGGAGTGTTACAACTACAACAAGGCTCTGAACAGGAAACACTAATATTAATGGTTGATGGGAGTGTTACCATAACAACAAGACTCTGAACAGGAAACACTAATATTAATGGTTGATGACAGTGGGGGAGTGTTACAACTACAACAAGGCTCTGAACAGGAAACACTAATATTAATGGTTGATGGGAGTGGGGGAGTGTTACCATAACAACAAGACTCTGAACAGGAAACACTAATATTAATGGTTGATGGGAGTGGGGGAGTGTTACCATAACAACAAGACTCTGAACAGGAAACACTAATATTAATGGTTGATGACAGTGGGGGAGTGTTACAACTACAACAAGGCTCTGAACAGGAAATACTAATATTAATGGTTGATGGGAGTGGGGGAGTGTTACCATAACAACAAGGCTCTGAACAGGAAACACTAATATTAATGGTTGATGACAGTGGGGGAGTGTTACAACTACAACAAGGCTCTGAACAGGAAATACTAATATTAATGGTTGATGGGAGTGGGGGAGTGTTACCATAACAACAAGGCTCTGAACAGGAAACACTAATATTAATGGTTGATGGGAGTGTTACCATAACAACAAGGCTCTGAACAGGAAACACTAATATTAATGGTTGATGACAGTGGGGGAGTGTTACAACTACAACAAGGCTCTGAACAGGAAATACTAATATTAATGGTTGATGGGAGTGGGGGAGTGTTACCATAACAACAAGGCTCTGAACAGGAAACACTAATATTAATGGTTGATGACAGTGGGGGAGTGTTACAACTACAACAAGGCTCTGAACAGGAAACACTAATATTAATGGTTGATGGGAGTGGGGGAGTGTTACCATAACAACAAGACTCTGAACAGGAAACACTAATATTAATGGTTGATGGGAGTAGGGGAGTGTTACAACTACAACAAGGCTCTGAACAGGAAATACTAATATTAATGGTTGATGGGAGTGGGGAGTGTTACCATAACAACAAGGCTCTGAACAGGAAATACTAATATTAATGGTTGATGGGAGTGGGGGAGTGTTACCATAACAATAAGGCTCTGAACAGGAACACTAGCTAACGGTTGATGACAGTGGGGGAGTGTTACCATAACAACAAGACTCTGAACAGGAAACACTAATATTAATGGTTGATTGCAGTGGGGGAGTGTTGCCATAACAACAAGAGCCTGTACGGGAAACACTAATATTAATGGTTGATGGTTAATGGTTATGTTTAAAAGGTTGAAATAAGGCAGCAAAACAATATTACAATACATGAAAAAGAAAACAGCATCAACAGTTTTAAGAAATTGCTATGTTTTACAGAACACCAACTCATAAATAACTAGAGCACACAACTAATATTTCACAACTTTCATGATTCAATATGTACTTTATTTTGTTACCGTAACAATAAGACTCTAAACAACCAGAAAAATGTAAATAAACTATAATTTTTCATACGGAAAGAAGTATGTTCAATTGAAAAGTAAAATTAGCAAGTGCACGTCCTCTCCTCGCACGCCCGCAGACTGATTTTCAACTGTGACTCTTTGTACCAAAACTCCAAATTCTTCCTCGTTTTTGAAGAAAAGCCTGAAACCTTGAACAAAGACTGTTGACATCTAGTGGAAGCTATTGGAATTGCAATCTGGGAGCTGGAATTGCATAGGACCCATAGCTTTCCATTATAAGAGCCTGGGACCTAAAAAAAAAATAACTGGTTGGTTTTTGTTTGGATTTCCTCCTACCATATCAATTGTGTTATAGGATCATAAATTATTTTAACATTTCTACAAACTTCAAAGTGTTCCTATCCAATGCTACCAATTATATGCATATCCTTGCTTCTGGGCATGAGTAACAGGCAGTTTACTTTGGGCACGTCAGTCAGGAGGAAATTCAGAAAACTAGACCCTAGCCCTAAGAAGGGGGAGTGTTACCATAACAACAAGGCTCTGAACAGGAAACACTAATATTAAGAGAGAGAGAGAGAGAGAGAGAGAGAGAGAGAGAGAGAGAGAGAGAGAGAGGTCAGCGCATATAGTTAAAATATGTCTCTTGTGATTGGTCGCCAGTGTGTGTATGTATCTTGTGATTGGTTGCCATTGACTCAGGTGTCTCTGGGTTTGCTGATTGTGGAGTAGATGGGAGGAGCCTCAGAGGAGCTGTGTGGATGATTGACAGTAGAGTAGGCGGGGCTTTGACCAAAGTTCACAGTAGCATAGTCACATGATGAAGTGCCCACTTTAGCAATGGAAGCCGTGGCTTCATTGGGGCAGCTGCCCTCTTTAGTAATGGTGTCAGTGGCTTCGTTGGGGAATCTGGGGATCTTGTGGAAGTTGACGCTGGAGTAGTGGAGAGAGTCAGAGTGGCTTGTGGGTAAGTTGACGGTGGCATAGATGGTGGAGGTCGCAGCGTCTGAGTCTGACTGTTAGGGGGCGCTCCTTTATCTCTTCATAGTCACCATCACCATGACAACCCTGGAAAGGAAGAAGAGGAGGAAGAGGAGTAGGGAGAGGGAGAGGAGGAGGAGGAGGCAGAGTAGGGAGAGGGAGAGGAGGAGGAGGAGGAGGAGGAGATGTAGGAGAGAGATACAAGGAGAGAGAGATAGACAGAGAGCGAGAGAGAGAGAGAGAGGCAGAGGGGAGTAGAGGAAGAGGAGACAATAGTATGACTAATAAAACACAACTCATTGACATCTTTCAATCCAAAAATAATAATTATAATACAGACACTGACCCCTTCATTGATTCCTGTGTCTGGACTCACTCTGTGTGTTGAAGAGACATATCCTGTGGAACACAACACACACACATCACTCAGAGAGAGAGAGAGAGAGAGAGGAAGAGAGAGAAGAGCGTTTCACATCCCCAGAACCAGGCAGGTGTCAGACACTCCTCAGGGACCATTCATTCTCTTCTTCTCAACCAGGGCGCAATGATGATGTGGATATTATGCAAATGAATTTATCTGAAATAAAACTGAGATATTTGAAAAAAAGGAACAGACTCTCCTTTTATAGACCTGTGTGTGTGTGTGTGTGTGTGTGTGTGTGTGTGTGTGTGTGTGTGTGTGTGTGTGTGTGTGTGTGTGTGTGTGTGTGTGTGTGTGTGTGTGTGTGTGTGTGTGTGTGTGTGTGTTTCTCACCTGTGGCCTTGTTGTATTTCCATCTGTAGACTATGATCAGGCTGATCACCAGCAGTAACACTACCAGACTAACAGACACCATGACGACCACTGAGGTACCTGGAACACACACACACACACACACACACACACACACACACACACACACACACACACACACACACACACACACACACACACACACACACACACACACACACACACACACACACACACACACACACACAAACTGTTACGTAACAGATTAGACAAACCTACTGTTACACTATACTTGCTAAGTCTAGGGGTCGTGGCCTTGCATACTGTTCTGCAACTTGACTAGGTGTTCTGTAAACTGACGAGGTGTTCTGTAACCTGACTAGGTGTTCTGTAACCTGACTAGGTGTTCTGTACCTGACTAGGTGTTCTGTAACCTGACTAGGTGTTCTGTAACCTGACGAGGTGTTCTGTAACCTGACTAGGTGTTCTGTAACCTGACTAGGTGTTCTGTAACCTGACTAGGTGTTCTGTAACTGTTAGGAATTTTGTTAATAATAATTAAAACAATTTCTAGATTTAGATAAAACTATAACTAATTGAACTCTGCACGCCTAGTGAAAAGAGATCTGTGCTGTGGGTTATAAAATAAGCAGAAAGGGTCGTTAAACTATGGTTGAACTGACCCAACTTAGCCCTGAGATGTTTAGATTAAGTAGTGAGTAACTTTTTAGGTCTTCCATTATCTTGAGTTGTCTGCTAAAGTGGTAATAAATTATAGTGAGCCTTCAGGAGAATAGATTATATTGTGTGTCATGTGTGTGCGCTGGGAAGTTGGAATGAACTTTTGAACCTGTTTTCTATTAGTCAGGACGAGGAGATTTATTCTGTAACCTATGACGTCATATCTTGTATATAACCTGTTGTTTATGGTCAAATGGTAGCGTGCTCCGAGAATAAATACTATTATCTCATTTTAATACGACTGTATCCTGTCTATTTTATGTTAATAAGTATCTTACACATTCTTATAAATAGACAGATTGATTTAAATTAATGAGTACATTAGAGGAATTATTTAATTCCCTCAACAGTAACTTTACAAGGTGGTCTTTAACCTGACAAGGTGTTCTGTAATTTTACAAGGTGTTCTGTAACCTGACAAGGTGTTCTGTATTTTACAAGGTGGTCTTTAACCAGACAAGGTGTTCTGTAACTGACTAGGTGTTCTGTAACCTGACGAGGTGTTCTCTGTAACCTGACAAGGTGTTCTGTAACTTCACAATGTGTTCTGTAACCTGACAAGGTGTTCTGTAACCTGACGAGGTGTTCTGTAACCTGACAAGGTGTTCTGTAACTTCACAATGTGTCTGTAACCTGACAAGGTGTTCTGTAACTTCACAATGTGTTCTGTAACCTGACAAGGTGTTCTGTAACTACACAAGGTGTTCTGTAACTGTACAAGGTGTTCTGTAACCTGACTAGGTGTTCTGTAACTTTACTAGGTGTTCTGTAACCTGACTAGGTGTTCTGTAACTTTACAAGGTGTTCTGTAACCTGACATGGTGTTCTGTACCTTTACAAGGTGGTCTGTAACCTGACAAGGTGTTCTGTAACTTTGCAAGGTTGTCTGTAACCTGACAAGGTGTTCGTAACTTTACAAGGTGTTCTGTAACTTTACAAGGTGACACTGCATACAGACATGTCTATCACTAACCTACCCTCATATCATAACACTAACCTACCCTCATATCATAACACTAACCTACCCCTCATATCATAACACTACATACAGACATGTCTACCACTAACCTACCCTCATATCATAACACAACCTACCCTCATATCATAACACTAACCTACCCTCATATCATAACACTATACAACATGTCTAACACTAACCTACCCTCATATCATAACACTACATACAGACATGTCTACCATAAAACTACCTCATATCATAACACTAACCTACCCTCATATCATAACATACATACAGACATGTCTAACACTAACCTACCCTCAAATCATAACACTAACCTACCCCATATCATAACATACAGTCACGTCTACCACCTACATATCATAACATCATACAGACATGTCTACCACACTACCTCATATCATAACACTACATACAGACATGTCTACCACTAACCTACCCTCAAATCATAACACTAACTACCTCATATCATAACACTACATACAGTCACGTCTACCACTAACCTACCCTCATATCATAACACACCTTCCCTCATCATAACACTACTACCTCATATCATAACACTAACCTACCCTCATATCAAACAGTAACCTACCCTCATATCTAACACTACATACAGACATGTCTAACACTAACAAAAATGAGATTGTACATTCAAATTTGTAAATGTCGATTACCAAATCCGTTGAGTAATGGTGATGATGATGGTGATGATGGTGATGATGGTGATGATGATGGTGATGGTGATGATGATGGTGATGATGGTGATGATGGTGATGATGATGATGATGATGATGATGTGATGGTGATGGGGATGGTGATGATGATGATGATGGTGATGATGATGATTGTGAGATGAAGGTGGTTTGGCTGGAAGTGCTGCAGTTGTTGATTTTGTGATGATGGTGGTTGGTGCCACTGAAAACAATGGAAACAAGTGGGAAAATGTTTAAGCAAGGTGAGGAGAGGAGGGAGAGAGAGAGTGATGGAGATGAAGCGAGAGAGAGATGGAAGAAGAGAGTCACAGGGCGAGAGAGAGAAAGAGAGTAGTAGAGAAAGAGAGACAGAGAGAAATGGAGAGAGAAATAAATAGAGAAAGAGAGATATAGGGAAAGAGAGTAATAGAGAAGAGAGAGAAAGAGAGGAGAGAGAGAGTAATAGAGAGAGAGAGGGTAATAGAGAGTAATAGAGAGATAGAGATGATAGAGAGAATGCACTGAAAGAAAAAGCCCGCAGAGCATTGTATGTAATAAAAATGAAATTATTAATATCAACATTCCAATTAGAATTTGGACCAAAATATTTGATACTATAATCTTACCAATAGCTCTTTACGGAAGTGAGGTTTGGGGACCACTCAATATCCTGGACTTTAAAATGTTTGACAAACA
>NW_024060204.1:0-26863 GCF_016432855.1 Salvelinus namaycush
AACAGTGGGTTAACTGCCTTGTTCAGGGGAACAGTGGGTTAACTGCCTTGTTCAGGGGAACAGTGGATTAACTGCCTTGTTCAGGGGAAAGTGGGTTAACTGCCTTGTTCAGGGAACAGTTGATTAACTGCCTTGATCAGGGGAACAGTGGGTTAACTGCCTGTTCAGGGGCAGAACGACAGTGGGTTAACTGCCTTGTTCAGGGGAACAGTGGGTTAACTGCCTTGCTCAGGGGAACAGTGGGTTAACTGCCTTGTTCAGGGGAACAGTGGGTTAAACTGCCTTGTTCAGGGGAACAGTGGGTTAACTGCCTTGTTCAGGGGAACAGTGGGTTAACTGCCTTGTTCAGGGGAACAGTGGTTAACTGCCTTGTTCAGGGGAACAGTGGGTTAACTGCCTTGTTCAGGGGAACAGTGGGTTAACTGCCTTGTTCAGGGGAACAGTGGGTTAACTGCCTTGTTCAGGGGAACAGTGGGTTAACTGCCTTGTTCAGGGGAACAGTGGGTTAACTGCCTTGTTCAGGGAACAGTGGGTTAACTGCCTTGTTCAGGGGAACAGTGGGTTAACTGCCTTGTTCAGGGGAACAGTGGGTTAACTGCCTTGTTCAGGGGAACAGTGGGTTAACTGCCTTGTTCAGGGGAACAGTGGGTTAACTGCCTTGTTCAGGGGAACAGTGGGTTAACTACCTTGTTCAGGGGAACAGTGGTTTAACTGCCTTGTTCAGGGGAACAGTGGGTTAACTGCCTTGTTCAGGGGAACAGTGGGTTAACTGCCTTGTTCAGGGGAACAGTGGATTAACTGCCTTGTTCAGGGGAACAGTGGGTTAACTGCCTTGTTCAGGGGAACAGTGGGTTAACTGCCTTGTTCAGGGGAACAGTGGGTTAACTGCCTTGCTCAGGGGAACAGTGGGTTAACTGCCTTGTTCAGGGGAACAGTGGGTTAACTGCCTTGCTCAGGGGAACAGTGGGTTAACTGCCTTGTTCAGGGGAACAGTGGGTTAACTGCCTTGTTCAGGGGAACAGTGGGTTAACTGCCTTGTTCAGGGGAACAGTGGGTTAACTGCCTTGTTCAGGGGAACAGTGGGTTAACTGCCTTGTTCAGGGGGAACAGTGGGTTAACTGCCTTGTTCAGGGGAACAGTGGGTTAACTGCCTTGTTCAGGGGAACAGTGGTTTAACTGCCTTGTTCAGGGGAACAGTGGGTTAACTGCCTTGTTCAGGGGAACAGTGGATTAACTGCCTTGTTCAAGGGAACAGTGGGTTAACTGCCTTGTTCAGGGGAACAGTGGGTTAACTGCCTTGTTCAGGGGAACAGTGGGTTAACTGCCTTGTTCAGGGGAACAGTGGGTTAACTACCTTGTTCAGGGGAACAGTGGATTAACTGCCTTGTTCAGGGGAACAGTGGGTTAACTGCCTTGTTCAGGGGAACAGTTGATTAACTGCCTTGATCAGGGGAACAGTGGGTTAACTGCCTTGTTCAGGGGCAGAACGACAGTGGGTTAACTGCCTTGTTCAGGGGAACAGTGGGTTAACTGCCTTGTTCAGGGGAACAGTGGGTTAACTACCTTGTTCAGGGGAACAGTGGGTTAACTGCCTTGTTCAGGGGAACAGTTGGTTAACTGCCTTGTTCAGGGGAACAGTGGATTAACTGCCTTGTTCAGGGGAACAGTGGGTTAACTGCCTTGTTCAGGGGAACAGTGGGTTAACTACCTTGTTCAGGGGAACAGTGGGTTAACTGCCTTGTTCAGGGGAACAGTTGGTTAACTGCCTTGTTCAGGGGAACAGTGGGTTAACTACCTTGTTCAGGGGAACAGTGGGTTAACTGACCTTGTTCAGGGAACAGTTGGTTAACTGCCTTGTTCAGGGGAACAGTGGGTTAACTGCCTTGTTCAGGGGAACAGTGGGTTAACTGCCTTGTTCAGGGGAACAGTGGGTTAACTGCCTTGTTCAGGGGAACAGTGGGTTAACTGCCTTGTTCAGGGGAACAGTGGGTTAACTGCCTTGTTCAGGGGAACAGTGGGTTAACTGCCTTGTTCAGGGGAACAGTGGGTTAACTGCCTTGTTCAGGGGAACAGTGGGTTAACTGCCTTGTTCAGGGGAACAGTGGGTTAACTGCCTTGTTCAGGGGAACAGTGGGTTAACTACCTTGTTCAGGGGAACAGTGGTTTAACTGCCTTGTTCAGGGGAACAGTGGGTTAACTGCCTTGTTCAGGGGAACAGTGGGTTAACTGCCTTGTTCAGGGGAACAGTGGATTAACTGCCTTGTTCAGGGGAACAGTGGGTTAACTGCCTTGTTCAGGGGAACAGTGGGTTAACTGTCTTGTTCAGGGGAACAGTTGGTTAACTGCCTTGTTCAGGGGAACAGTGGATTAACTGCCTTGTTCAGGGAAACAGTGGGTTAACTGCCTTGTTCAGGGGAACAGTGGGTTAACTGCCTTGTTCAGGGGAACAGTGGGTTAACTGCCTTGTTCAGGGGAACAGTGGGTTAACTGCCTTGTTCAGGGGAACAGTGGGTTAACTGCCTTGTTCAGGGGAACAGTGGGTTAACTGCCTTGTTCAGGGGAACAGTGGATTAACTGCCTTGTTCAGGGGAACAGTGGGTTAACTGCCTTGTTCAGGGGAACAGTGGGTTAACTGCCTTGTTCAGGGGAACAGTGGGTTAACTGCCTTGCTCAGGGGAACAGTGGGTTAACTGCCTTGTTCAGGGGAACAGTGGGTTAACTGCCTTGCTCAGGGGAACAGTGGGTTAACTGCCTTGTTCAGGGGAACAGTGGGTTAACTGCCTTGTTCAGGGGAACAGTGGGTTAACTGCCTTGTTCAGGGGAACAGTGGGTTAACTGCCTTGTTCAGGGGAACAGTGGGTTAACTGCCTTGTTCAGGGGAACAGTGGGTTAACTGCCTTGTTCAGGGGAACAGTGGTTTAACTGCCTTGTTCAGGGGAACAGTGGGTTAACTGCCTTGTTCAGGGGAACAGTGGATTAACTGCCTTGTTCAAGGGAACAGTGGGTTAACTGCCTTGTTCAGGGGAACAGTGGGTTAACTGCCTTGTTCAGGGGAACAGTGGGTTAACTGCCTTGTTCAGGGGAACAGTGGGTTAACTACCTTGTTCAGGGGAACAGTGGATTAACTGCCTTGTTCAGGGGAACAGTGGGTTAACTGCCTTGTTCAGGGGAACAGTTGATTAACTGCCTTGATCAGGGGAACAGTGGGTTAACTGCCTTGTTCAGGGGCAGAACGACAGTGGGTTAACTGCCTTGTTCAGGGGAACAGTGGGTTAACTGCCTTGTTCAGGGGAACAGTGGGTTAACTACCTTGTTCAGGGGAACAGTGGGTTAACTGCCTTGTTCAGGGGAACAGTTGGTTAACTGCCTTGTTCAGGGGAACAGTGGATTAACTGCCTTGTTCAGGGGAACAGTGGGTTAACTGCCTTGTTCAGGGGAACAGTGGGTTAACTACCTTGTTCAGGGGAACAGTGGGTTAACTGCCTTGTTCAGGGGAACAGTTGGTTAACTGCCTTGTTCAGGGGAACAGTGGGTTAACTACCTTGTTCAGGGGAACAGTGGGTTAA
Organism: Salvelinus namaycush; assembly: GCF_016432855.1. Classification (NCBI taxonomy): domain Eukaryota; kingdom Metazoa; phylum Chordata; class Actinopteri; order Salmoniformes; family Salmonidae; genus Salvelinus; species Salvelinus namaycush. The sequence continues at coordinate 3,567 of NW_024060204.1, forward strand.
CTGCCTTGTTCAGGGGAACAGTTGGTTAACTGCCTTGTTCAGGGGAACAGTGGGTTAACTGCCTTGTTCAGGGGAACAGTGGGTTAACTGCCTTGTTCAGGGGAACAGTGGGTTAACTGCCTTGTTCAGGGGAACAGTGGGTTAACTGCCTTGTTCAGGGGAACAGTGGGTTAACTGCCTTGTTCAGGGGAACAGTGGGTTAACTGCCTTGTTCAGGGGAACAGTGGGTTAACTGCCTTGTTCAGGGGAACAGTGGTTTAACTGCCTTGTTCAGGGGAACAGTGGGTTAACTGCCTTGTTCAGGGGAACAGTGGGTTAACTGCCTTGTTCAGGGGAACAGTGGGTTAACTGCCTTGTTCAGGGGAACAGTGGGTTAACTGCCTTGTTCAGGGGAACAGTGGGTTAACTGCCTTGTTCAGGGTAACAGTGGTTTAACTGCCTTGTTCAGGGGAACAGTGGGTTAACTGCCTTGTTCAGGGTAACAGTGGTTTAACTGCCTTGTTCAGGGGAACAGTGGGTTAACTGCCTTGTTCAGGGGAACATTGGATTAACTGCCTTGTTCAGGGGAACAGTGGGTTAACTGCCTTGTTCAGGGGAACAGTGGGTTAACTGCCTTGTTCAGGGGAACAGTGGGTTAACTGCCTTGTTCAGGGGAACAGTGGGTTAACTGCCTTGTTCAGGGGAACAGTGGGTTAACTGCCTTGTTCAGGGGAACAGTGGGTTAACTGCCTTGTTCAGGGTAACAGTGGGTTAACTGCCTTGTTCAGGGGAACAGTGGGTTAACTACCTTGTTCAGGGGAACAGTGGTTTAACTGCCTTGTTCAGGGGAACAGTGGGTTAACTGCCTTGTTCAGGGGAACAGTGGATTAACTGCCTTGTTCAGGGGAACACTGCCTTGTTCAGGGGAACAGTGGGTTAACTGCCTTGTTCAGGGGAACAGTGGGTTAACTGCCTTGTTCAGGGGAACAGTGGGTTAACTGCCTTGTTCAGGGGAACAGTGGATTAACTGCCTTGTTCAGGGGAACAGTGGGTTAACTGCCTTGTTCAGGGGCAGAACGACAGTGGGTTAACTGCCTTGTTCAGGGGAACAGTGGGTTAACTGCCTTGTTCAGGGGAACAGTGGGTTAACTACCTTGTTCAGGGGAACAGTGGGTTAACTGCCTTGTTCAGGGGAACAGTTGGTTAACTGCCTTGTTCAGGGGAACAGTGGATTAACTGCCTTGTTCAGGGAAACAGTGGGTTAACTGCCTTGTTCATGGGAACAGTGGGTTAACTGCCTTGTTCAGGGGAACAGTGGGTTAACTGCCTTGTTAAGGGGAACAGTGGGTTAACTGCCTTGTTCAGGGGAACAGTGGGTTAACTGCCTTGTACAGGGGAACAGTGGGTTAACTGCCTTGTTCAGGGGAACAGTGGGTTAACTGCCTTGTTCAGGGGAACAGTGTGTTAACTGCCTTGTTCAGGGGAACAGTGGATTAACTGCCTTGTTCAGGGGAACAGTGGGTTAACTGCCTTGTTCAGGGGAACAGTGGGTTAACTGCCTTGTTCAGGGGAACAGTGGGTTAACTGCCTTGTTCAGGGGAACAGTGGGTTAACTACCTTGTTCAGGGGAACAGTGGTTTAACTGCCTTGTTCAGGGGAACAGTGGGTTAACTGCCTTGTTCAGGGGAACAGTGGGTTAACTGCCTTGTTCAGGGGAACAGTGGATTAACTGCCTTGTTCAGGGGAACAGTGGGTTAACTGCCTTGTTCAGGGGAACAGTGGGTTAACTGTCTTGTTCAGGGGAACAGTTGGTTAACTGCCTTGTTCAGGGGAACAGTGGGTTAACTGCCTTGTTCAGGGGAACAGTGGGTTAACTGCCTTGTTCAGGGGAACAGTGGGTTAACTGCCTTGTTCAGGGGAACAGTGGGTTAACTGCCTTGTTCAGGGGAACAGTGGATTAACTGCCTTGTTCAGGGGAACAGTGGGTTAACTGCCTTGTTCAGGGGAACAGTGGGTTAACTGCCTTGTTCAGGGGAACAGTGGGTTAACTGCCTTGCTCAGGGGAACAGTGGGTTAACTGCCTTGTTCAGGGGAACAGTGGGTTAACTGCCTTGCTCAGGGGAACAGTGGGTTAACTGCCTTGTTCAGGGGAACAGTGGGTTAACTGCCTTGTTCAGGGGAACAGTGGGTTAACTGCCTTGTTCAGGGGAACAGTGGGTTAACTGCCTTGTTCAGGGGAACAGTGGGTTAACTGCCTTGTTCAGGGGAACAGTGGGTTAACTGCCTTGTTCAGGGGAACAGTGGTTTAACTGCCTTGTTCAGGGGAACAGTGGGTTAACTGCCTTGTTCAGGGGAACAGTGGATTAACTGCCTTGTTCAAGGGAACAGTGGGTTAACTGCCTTGTTCAGGGGAACAGTGGGTTAACTGCCTTGTTCAGGGGAACAGTGGGTTAACTGCCTTGTTCAGGGGAACAGTGGGTTAACTACCTTGTTCAGGGGAACAGTGGATTAACTGCCTTGTTCAGGGGAACAGTGGGTTAACTGCCTTGTTCAGGGGAACAGTTGATTAACTGCCTTGATCAGGGGAACAGTGGGTTAACTGCCTTGTTCAGGGGCAGAACGACAGTGGGTTAACTGCCTTGTTCAGGGGAACAGTGGGTTAACTGCCTTGTTCAGGGGAACAGTGGGTTAACTACCTTGTTCAGGGGAACAGTGGGTTAACTGCCTTGTTCAGGGGAACAGTTGGTTAACTGCCTTGTTCAGGGGAACAGTGGATTAACTGCCTTGTTCAGGGGAACAGTGGGTTAACTGCCTTGTTCAGGGGAACAGTGGGTTAACTACCTTGTTCAGGGGAACAGTGGGTTAACTGCCTTGTTCAGGGGAACAGTTGGTTAACTGCCTTGTTCAGGGGAACAGTGGGTTAACTACCTTGTTCAGGGGAACAGTGGGTTAACTGCCTTGTTCAGGGGAACAGTTGGTTAACTGCCTTGTTCAGGGGAACAGTGGGTTAACTGCCTTGTTCAGGGGAACAGTGGGTTAACTGCCTTGTTCAGGGGAACAGTGGGTTAACTGCCTTGTTCAGGGGAACAGTGGGTTAACTGCCTTGTTCAGGGGAACAGTGGGTTAACTGCCTTGTTCAGGGGAACAGTGGGTTAACTGCCTTGTTCAGGGGAACAGTGGGTTAACTGCCTTGTTCAGGGGAACAGTGGTTTAACTGCCTTGTTCAGGGGAACAGTGGGTTAACTGCCTTGTTCAGGGGAACAGTGGGTTAACTGCCTTGTTCAGGGGAACAGTGGGTTAACTGCCTTGTTCAGGGGAACAGTGGGTTAACTGCCTTGTTCAGGGGAACAGTGGGTTAACTGCCTTGTTCAGGGTAACAGTGGTTTAACTGCCTTGTTCAGGGGAACAGTGGGTTAACTGCCTTGTTCAGGGTAACAGTGGTTTAACTGCCTTGTTCAGGGGAACAGTGGGTTAACTGCCTTGTTCAGGGGAACATTGGATTAACTGCCTTGTTCAGGGGAACAGTGGGTTAACTGCCTTGTTCAGGGGAACAGTGGGTTAACTGCCTTGTTCAGGGGAACAGTGGGTTAACTGCCTTGTTCAGGGGAACAGTGGGTTAACTGCCTTGTTCAGGGGAACAGTGGGTTAACTGCCTTGTTCAGGGGAACAGTGGGTTAACTGCCTTGTTCAGGGTAACAGTGGGTTAACTGCCTTGTTCAGGGGAACAGTGGGTTAACTACCTTGTTCAGGGGAACAGTGGTTTAACTGCCTTGTTCAGGGGAACAGTGGGTTAACTGCCTTGTTCAGGGGAACAGTGGATTAACTGCCTTGTTCAGGGGAACACTGCCTTGTTCAGGGGAACAGTGGGTTAACTGCCTTGTTCAGGGGAACAGTGGGTTAACTGCCTTGTTCAGGGGAACAGTGGGTTAACTGCCTTGTTCAGGGGAACAGTGGATTAACTGCCTTGTTCAGGGGAACAGTGGGTTAACTGCCTTGTTCAGGGGCAGAACGACAGTGGGTTAACTGCCTTGTTCAGGGGAACAGTGGGTTAACTGCCTTGTTCAGGGGAACAGTGGGTTAACTACCTTGTTCAGGGGAACAGTGGGTTAACTGCCTTGTTCAGGGGAACAGTTGGTTAACTGCCTTGTTCAGGGGAACAGTGGATTAACTGCCTTGTTCAGGGAAACAGTGGGTTAACTGCCTTGTTCATGGGAACAGTGGGTTAACTGCCTTGTTCAGGGGAACAGTGGGTTAACTGCCTTGTTAAGGGGAACAGTGGGTTAACTGCCTTGTTCAGGGGAACAGTGGGTTAACTGCCTTGTACAGGGGAACAGTGGGTTAACTGCCTTGTTCAGGGGAACAGTGGGTTAACTGCCTTGTTCAGGGGAACAGTGGGTTAACTGCCTTGTTCAGGGGAACAGTGGATTAACTGCCTTGTTCAGGGGAACAGTGGGTTAACTGCCTTGTTCAGGGGAACAGTGGATTAACTGCCTTGTTCAGGGGAACAGTGGGTTAACTGCCTTGCTCAGGGGAACAATGGGTTAACTGCCTTGTTCAGGGGAACAGTGGGTTAACTGCCTTGCTCAGGGGAACAGTGGGTTAACTGCCTTGTTCAGGGGAACAGTGGGTTAACTGCCTTGTTCAGGGGAACAGTGGGTTAACTGCCTTGTTCAGGGGAACAGTGGGTTAACTGCCTTGTTCAGGGGAACAGTGGGTTAACTGCCTTGTTCAGGGGAACAGTGGGTTAACTGCCTTGTTCAGGGGAACAGTGGGTTAACTGCCTTGTTCAGGGGAACAGTGGTTTAACTGCCTTGTTCAGGGGAACAGTGGGTTAACTGCCTTGTTCAGGGGAACAGTGGATTAACTGCCTTGTTCAGGGGAACAGTGGGTTAACTGCCTTGTTCAGGGGAACAGTGGGTTAACTGCCTTGTTCAGGGTAACAGTGGGTTAACTGCCTTGTTCAGGGGAACAGTGGGTTAACTGCCTTGTTCAGGGGAACAGTGGGTTAACTGCCTTGTTCAGGGGAACAGTGGGTTAACTGCCTTGTTCAGGGGAACAGTGGATTAACTGCCTTGTTCAGGGGAACAGTGGGTTAACTGCCTTGTTCAGGGGAACAGTGGGTTAACTGCCTTGTTCAGGGGAACAGTGGGTTAACTGCCTTGTTCAGGGGAACAGTGGGCTAACTGCCTTGTTCAGGGGAATAGTGGGTTAACTGCCTTGTTCAGGGGAACAGTGGGTTAACTGCCTTGTTCAGGGGAACAGTGGGCTAACTGCCTTGTTCAGGGGAATAGTGGGTTAACTGCCTTGTTCAGGGGAACAGTGGATTAACTGCCTTGTTCAGGGGAACAGTGGGTTAACTGCCTTGTTCAGGGGCAGAACGACAGTGGGTTAACTGCCTTGTTCAGGGGAACAGTGGGTTAACTGCCTTGTTCAGGGGAACAGTGGGTTAACTGCCTTGTTCAGGGGAACAGTGGATTAACTGCCTTGTTCAGGGGAACAGTGGGTTAACTGCCTTGTTCAGGGGAACAGTGGGTTAACTGCCTTGTTCAGGGTAACAGTGGGTTAACTGCCTTGTTCAGGGGAACAGTGGGTTAACTACCTTGTTCAGGGGAACAGTGGTTTAACTGCCTTGTTCAGGGGAACAGTGGGTTAACTGCCTTGTTCAGGGGAACAGTGGATTAACTGCCTTGTTCAGGGGAACAGTGGGTTAACTGCCTTGTTCAGGGGAACAGTGGGTTAACTGCCTTGTTCAGGGGAACAGTGGGTTAACTGCCTTGTTCAGGGGAACAGTGGGCTAACTGCCTTGTTCAGGGGAATAGTGGGTTAACTGCCTTGTTCAGGGGAACAGTGGGTTAACTGCCTTGTTCAGGGGAACAGTGGGCTAACTGCCTTGTTCAGGGGAATAGTGGGTTAACTGCCTTGTTCAGGGGAACAGTGGATTAACTGCCTTGTTCAGGGGAACAGTGGGTTAACTGCCTTGTTCAGGGGCAGAACGACAGTGGGTTAACTGCCTTGTTCAGGGGAACAGTGGGTTAACTGCCTTGTTCAGGGGAACAGTGGGTTAACTGCCTTGTTCAGGGGAACACTGGGTTAACTGCCTTGTTCAGGGGAACAGTGGGTTAACTACCTTGTTCAGGGGAACAGTGGGTTAACTGCCTTGTTCAGGGGAACAGTGGGTTAACTGCCTTGTTCAGGGGAACAGTGGATTAACTGCCTTGTTCAGGGGAACAGTGGATTAACTGCCTTGTTCAGGGGAACAGTGGGTTAACTGCCTTGTTCAGGGGAACAGTGGGTTAACTACCTTGTTCAGGGGAACAGTGGGTGAACTGCCTTGTTCAGGGGAACAGTGGGTTAACTGCCTTGTTCAGGGGAACAGTGGGTTAACTGCCTTGTTCAGGGGAACAGTGGGTTAACTGCCTTGTTCAGGGGAACAGTGGGTTAACTGCCTTGTTCAGGGTAACAGTGGTTTAACTGCCTTGCTCAGGGGAACAGTGGGTTAACTGCCTTGTTCAGGGGAACAGTGGGTTAACTGCCTTGTTCAGGGGAACAGTGGGTTAACTGCCTTGTTCAGGGGCAGAATTAAAGATTTTTACCTTGTCATCTCGGGGATTCGATCCAGCAACATTTCAGTTACTGACCCAACGCTCTTACCGAGCTACCTGTCACCACATAACCTTCCTACTTTCTTCTTTCGAGTTCCAGGTCTGCCTTTGGTGGCCTTTCTCAATAGCAAGACTCTCTGAGTCAGTACATAGTCAGTTTTTCTTAATTTGGGGTCAGTCACAGTGGGCAGGTATTCTACCACTGTGTAATCTCTGTTAAGGGCAAGATAGTAGTCCCGTTTGCTCTGTTGTTTGGTTGATTCTTTCCTGTGTGTCAAATAGTTATCTTTTATTTTTCTCATCATCTGGTGGGATCTAAATGTGTTTCTGTCCTGGGGCTCTGTGGGGTCTGTTTGGGAACAGAGCCCCAAAATCAGCTGGATGGGGGGTTCTTACGTGGGGTTCTTCTCTAGCTTCATCTCTCTGTAGGTGAGGGCTTTGTGGTGGAATGTGTGGGCATCGCTTCCATTTAGGTGGTTGTAAAATTGAACAGCTCTTTTCTGGAGTTTGGAGTCCTAATTCTGCTCTGCATGCAAGGTTTGGGGTTTTACGTTGTACATGAAGCATATTTTTGCAGAATTCTGCATGCAGAGTCTGAATTTGGGGGTTTGTCCCATTTTGTGAATTCTTGTTTGGTGAGTGGACCCCAGACCTCAAAACCATAGAGAGCAATGTGTTCTATAAATGATTTAAGTATTTTTAACCAGATCCTAGTTGGGATGTCGATTTTATGTTCCTTTTGATGGCATAGAAAGCCCTTCTTGCCTTGTCTCTTAGATCGTTCACAGCCTTGCGGAAATTACCTGTGATGTTGATGTTTAGGCCGAGGTAGGTATAATTATTTGTGCGCTCTAGGGCAGCTGTGTCTAGATGGAATTTGTATTTGTTGTCCTGGCAACTGGACTTTTTTTGGAAGACCATTATTTCTGTCTTACTGAGATTTACTGTCAGGGCCCAGGTCTGACAGAATCTGTGGAGAAGATTTAGATGATGCTGTAGGCCCTCCTTGGTTGGGGACAGAAGCACCAGATCATCAGCAAACAGTAGACATTTGACTTCAGATTCTAGTAAGGTGAGGCTGCAGACTGTTTTAGAGCGCTTGCCAGTTCATTGATATAGGGTGCACTCAGCAAGTATTCAAACCCCTTGACTTTTTACACATTTTGTTACGTTAGTCTTGTTCTAAAATTGATTAAATAGGGTTTTCCCTCATCAATCTATACACAATATAATACATAATGACAAAGCAAAAACTTTTTGCAAATGTATTTAAAAATAAAAAACGTAAATATCAAATGTACATAACTATTCAGACCCTTTACTCAGTACTTTGTTGAAGCACCGTTAGCAGTGATTACAGCCTCGAGACTTCTTGGGTATGAAGCTACAAGCTTGGCACACCTGTATTTGGGGAGTTTCTCCCATTCTTCTCTGCAGATCCTCTCAAGCTCTGTCAGGTTGGATGGGAGAATCGATGCACAGTTATTTCCAGGTCTCTCCAGATCGGGTTCAAGTCGGGGCTCTGGCTGGGCCACTCAAGGACATTCAGAGACTTGTCCCGAAGCCACTCCTGTGTTGTCTTAACTGTGTGCTTAGGGTCATTGTCCTGGTGGAAGGTGAACCTTCGCCCCCCAGTCTGAGGTCCGGAGCGCTCTGTGGCAGGTTTTCATCAAGGATGTCTCTGTACTTTGCTCCGCTCATCTTTGCCTCAATCCTGACTAGTCTCCCAGTTCCTGCCTCTGAAAAACATCCCCACAGCATGTTGCTGCCACCACCATGCTTCAATGTAGGGATGGTGTCAGGCTTCCTCCAGACGTGACGCTTGGCATTCAGGCCAAGATCAATCTTGGTTTCATAAGACCAGAGAATTTTGTTTCTCATGGTCTGAGAGTCCTTTAGGTGCCTTTTGGCCAGCTCCAAGCGGACTGTCATGTGTCTTTTACTGAGGAGTGGCTTCCGTCTGGCCATTCTACCATAAAGGCCTGATTGGTAGAGTGATGCAGAGATGGCTGTCCTTCTGGAAGGTTCTCCAATCTCCACAGAGGAACTCTTGAACTTGGTCAGAATGACCATCGGGTTCTTGGTTACCTCTCTGACAAAGGCCCTTCTCCGTCACCAGCTCTAGGGAGAGTCTTGGTGTTTCCAAACTTCTTCCATTTAAGAATTATGGAGGCCACTGTGTTATTGGGGACCTTCAATGCTGCAGAAATGTTTTGGTACCCTTTCCCAGACCTGTGCCTTGACACAGTCCTGTCTCGGAGCTCTACTGACAATTCCTTCCACATCATGGCTTGGTTTTTGCTCTGACATGCACTGTCAACTGTGGGACCTTATATAGACAGGTGTGTGCCTTTCCAAATCATGTCCAATAAATTGAATTTACCACAGGTGGACTCCAATCAAGTTGTAGAAGTCTCCGTGTTAAATCATTTTCCACACACAGTCTGTGCCTGTATTTAGTTTTCATGCTAGTAAGGGCTGGGAATCCACTCTCACATAGTTATGTGGTTGCAAAGGGCGCCAGTGTCTTAATTAACAGCGCAATATGCCAAGGCAGGATACTCTGAGCACAGCCCAATCCAGAAATCTGTCAGTGGCTTCTGATTAAGTTTTCATGAACCGCTTGTTGCAATTTCGATTGTTCAGATATCGGTAAATGAGCTGGAGGCAGGGCATGAAAGGGATAATGAATCCAGTTGTTTGTGTCATCCGTTTTGGGAAAGTACCTGGGTAATTGCGTACCAAACTCACTCAGGCGCTTCGCTACATCACATTTGACATTTTCCGTAAGGTTGAGTTCATTTGCACACAAAAAATCATACCATGATGGAAAGACCTGTGTATTGTCCTTGTTAATGCAGACAGAGTAGAACTCCAACTTCTTAATCATAGCCTCAATTTTGTCCCTCACATTGAATATAGTTGTGGAGAGTCCCGGTAATCCTAGATTCAGATCATTCAGGCCAGAAAAAACATCCCCCAGATAGGCCAGTCGTGTGAGAAACTCATCAAGCGGTCAGCAAGCGGTCAGACAAGCGAAAATTAAGGTCAGTAAAGAAAACTTTAAGCTCGTCTCTCATTTCAAAAAACGTGTCAATACCTTGCCCCTTGATAACCAGCGCACTTCTGTATGTTGTAAAAGCTTTACATAGTAAAAGCCATATCATTGCATAATGCTGCCCATATCATTGCATAGTGAAGAAAATACATGAGAGTTCAGGGGCCTTGCTTTAACAAAGTTAACAATTTTCACTATAGTGTCCAAAACGTCTTTCAAGCTGTCAGGCATTCCCTTGGCAGCAAGAGCCTCTCTGTGGATGCTGCAGTGTACCCAAGTGGCGTCGGGAGCAACTGCTTGCAGGCGCGTTACCACTCTACTATGTCTCCCTGTCATGGCTTTTGCGCCATCAGTACAGATACCAACACATCTTGACCACCAAAGTCCATTTGATGTCACAAAGCTGTCCAGTACTTAAAAAATATCCTCTCCTGTTGTCCTGGTTTCCAGTAGTTTGCAGAAGAGGATGTTTTCCTTAATTGACCACCCATAAACGTAACGGACCGATACCAGGAGCTGTGCCAGGCCTGCCACGTCTGTTGACTCATCCAGCAGTAACGCATAGAATTTACCGGCTTGTATGCGAAGCAATAATTGTTTCAAAACCTCTCCTGCCATGTCACTAATGCGTCGTGAAACAGTGTTGTTTGATGAACACGTTGTCTGTATAGTTTTTTTGGCCTTTTCCCCCAGCATTGTCCCAGCTGTATCGGCAGCAGCAGGAAGAATTAAGTCCTCCACAATAGTATGGGGCTTACCTGTCCTAGCCACTCAGTAGCTCACCATATAAGACGCTTCTAGCCCCTTCTTATTAATGGTTTCTGTTGCTTTTATACACGTCTTACTACTCGAAAGTCATCTTAATTCTCGCTCAAAAAATTCCTGTGGCTTATTTTTCAAATTGCCATGTTTTGTTTCTAAATGTCTACGTAAGAGTGAAGCCACACTGTGGCTGAGGAAAGGCACTAATCCCACTCTAAGTTGACCCCAAATCAATGTAGTTCTCATTACATTTGCGCCTCTTTGATGGTCCAACGTCCCTGTCTGTTGTTCAGTGCTTACCCGGGTAAGGGGGCAATAGCTCTTTGGCTGCATCAGATTCACAACTGTCAGTGTCCATGCTAGCTGGGCTAACAACAAATTTAGAATTACTGATGCTAGCATTGGATGTGCTCGTGGAAACAGAAAAACTTGTCGTCGACAGGTGCAGGTGTAGTACTGCTGGTAGTAGCAGTACTACCAGTAGAGCTGGTATGTGTCTATGGACGTGGGCCTTACTAAATGGACTGTTTGAAAATGTGAAGATTTTAATTCTTAGGGCTAGGCGTTCCGTCAGCGGGACACCTGTTGACAACATCTGGTGAAATTAGAGGGCGCAATTCAAATAAATAATCATAATATTAAACATTTATGAACATACAAGTATCTTATGTCGGTTAAAAGCTTAAATTCTTGTTAATCTAACTGCATTGTCCGATTTACAATAAGGCTTTAAAGCAAAAGCATACCATGCGATTGTTTGAGGACGGAGCCCCACATCTGTCACGAATCCCGTCGAAGATGGTGCCTCTTCCTGTTCGGGCGGCGCTCGGCGGTCGTCGTCGCCGGCCTACTAGCTGCCACCGATCCCCTTTTCTGTTTCAGTTAGTTTTGTCTGATTAGTTTCACCTGTTTCTTGTTTGGGTTTTGTTTTGGGCTATTTAAACCCGGTAGGCCCGCCGGCTTTTGTGCGGGTTTGTTTTTCTATTCATGGTGTGTGGATTATTGTGGATTCCGTTTTCCTGGACAGTTTCGTCCTATTTGTTGGACTGGGTATTTATGCGCCGTTTTGTTTGGCGTAACCATTACTCTGTTCTTGGAATAAAGATCCACGTTTTGAACTACCCTGCTCTCTGCGCCTGCGTCCTCCACCCACTACTCCTAGAAGCCATTACAACATCAACATATTTTTCAACCAGCACAAGCTTCATAAAATCACAAATAGCGATTAAATAATCACTTACTTTTTGAAAACTTTTTTCCTCTGTTTGCAATCCCAAGGGTCCCAGCTACAAAATGCATGGTCGTTTTGTTAGATAAAATTCTTCTTTATATCCCAAAAAGTCAGTTTAGTTGGCACCATCGATTTCAGTAATCCACTCGTTCAACATGCAGACAAAGGAATCCCCTCAGGTACCCTAAAATGTAATTAAACTATAATATTTCATACGGAAAGAAGTATGTTCAATAGAAAAGTAAACTTAGCAGGTGCACATCCTCTTCTTCGCATGCCCACAGACTGATTTCCAACTGTGACTCCCTGTACCAAAACTTAAAATTCTTCCTCGTTTTGGAAGAAACAAGCCTGAAACCTTAAACCAAGACTGTTGACATCTAGTGGAAGCCATAGGAATTGCAACATGGGAGCTGGAATTGCATAGAACCCATAGCTTTCCATTGAAAGAGCATGGGATCTCCAAATCTTTATTTTATTTTCAGCTACCATATCAATTGTGCTTTAATCTCATACATTATTTTAACATTTCTACAAAGTGTTTTCTATCCAATGGTACCAATTATATGCATATCCTGGCTTCTGGGCCTGAGTAACAGGCAGTTTACTTTGGGCACGTCAGTCAGGCAGAAATTCTGAAAAAAGGACCCTAGCCCTAAGAATTAATAACATGCAGTTTGTTTGTTTTCGATACCTCATGGTTGAGTATTGGTCTGTTCAAGTAGATTGCGATTTTGCTGTGGTCTGACAGGGGTGTTAGTTGGCTGACTGTGAACACTCTGAGAGGTTGAGGTTGAGGTCAGTCATAAAGTAGTCTACAGTACTACTGCCATGGGATGAGCTGTAGGTGTACCTTCCATAGGAGTTCCCTTGAAGCCTATCATTGACTATGTACATACCCAGAGTGTGACAGAGCTGCAAGAGTTGTGACCCATTTCTGTTGGTTGTTTTGTCGTATATGTGTCTAGTAGGACATATCTGGGAGGAAATGCTGTCACCTCCAGGTAGGTGTTTGTCCCCCTGTGTGCTGAGAGTGTCAGGTTCTTCTCCAGTTCTGTCATTTAGGTCACCACAGAGTAGTACATGTCCCTGGGCCTGGAAATTATTGATTTTCCCCTCCAGGATGGAGAAGCTGTCTTCATTAAAGTATGGGGATTCTAGTGGGGGGATATAGGTAGCACACAGAAGGATATATTTCCCTGTTGAAATGATTTCCTTTTTAATTTCTAGCAAAGTATAAAATGTTCCTGTTTTGATTCGTTTAATGGAGTGGGTTAAGTCTGATCTATCCCAAATGTGCATACACCCTTAGTCTCTTCCCTGTATAACACCTGGTAGTTTGGTGGATGGGACTACCATCTCTCTGTAACCTAGAGGGCAACCAGTGGGTCCATCTCCTCTGTACCATGATTCTTGTTGGATGACAATATCTGTATTTCCAGTTTCTTTGATGAATTTTACATTCCTGCTCTTTAGGCCAAATGCAGATGACCTCAGACCTTGAAAATTCTCGGATGATATTGTAAAAGCTTTGTGTTTCATAGTGTCCAGTGTTGTTTTCATGTGGTTATGGCTCGAACCATTACAGTAGGTGTGAGCAGAGCATGCTGAGCATCTGATACATACTGTAAGTATTCAGACTATTTGCTATGAGACTCTAAATTGAGCTCAGGTGCATCCTGTTTCCATTGATCATCCTTGAGATGTTTCTACAACTTGATATGAGTCCATCTGTGGTAAATTCAATTGATTGTATATGATTTGGAAAGGCACAATATATAGGTCCCACAGTTGACAATGCATGTCAGAGTAAAAACCAAGCCATGAGGTTGAAGGAATTATCCGTAGAGCTCCGAGACATGATTATATCGAGGCACAGATCTGGGGAAGGGTACCAAAACTTTTCTGCAGCATTGAAGGTCCCCAAGAACACAGTGGCCTCCATCATTCTTAAATGGAAGAAGTTTGGAACCACGAAGACTCTTCCTAGAGCTGGCCGCCTGCCAAACTGAGCAATCGGGGGAGAAGGGCCTTGGTCAGGGATGTGACCAAGAACCAGATGATCACTCGGACAGAGCTCCAGAGGTCCTCTGAGGAGATGGAAAAACCTTCCAGAAGGACAACCATCTCTGCATCACTCCACCAATCAGGCCTTTATGGTAGAGTAGCCAGACGGAAGCCACTCCTCAGTAAAAGGCACATGACAGCCCATGGTTTTTGCAACTGCACTTGAAGAAACTTCAAAAGTTCTTGTAATTTTCAGGATTGACTGACCTTCATGCCTTAAAGAAATGATGGACTGTCATTTCTCTTTGCTAATTTGAGCTGTTCTTGCCATAATATGGACTTGGTCTTTTACGAAATAGGGTTATCTTCTGTATGCCACCCTTACCTTGTCACAACACAACTGATTGGCTGAAACGCATTAAGATGGAAAGAAATTCCACAAATTGAGTTTAACAAGGCACACCTGTTAATTGAAATGCATTCCAGGTGACTACCTCATGAAGCTGGTTGAGAGAATGCCAAGAGTGTGCAAAGCTGTCATCAAGGCAAAGAGTGGCTAATTTGAAGAATCTCAAATTTGTTTAACAATTTTTTAGTTACTACATGATTCCATATGAGTTATTTCATAGTTTTGATATCTTCACTATTATTCTACAATGTATAAAAATAGTAAAAATAAAGAAAAACCCTTAAATGAGTAGGTGTGTCCAAAGTTTTGACTGGTAGTGTATATAATTAAATATATCAGACAGTCCAATGATCTATAAGAGGCCTAGGCTTGCTCCAAATATTAACATAAAAAACACATCCATACTGCATCGTGGGCTGGGATCAGTGGGATAGGGGTTGTTCTGAAGTGGGTCGAGAGCTTCAACTTCCTTGGCGTCCACATCACTAGGTCTTAACATGGTCCACACACAAGTTCCTTGGAGTCCACAAGGACTAAACATTTGATTTGATTTGAACATGGTCGGCGTGAAGAGGGCATGGCAGTGCCTCTTCCCCTTCAGGAGGCTGAAAAGATTTGGCATGGGTCCTCGGATCTTCAAAAAGTTCTACAGCTGTACCATCGAGAGAATCTTGACTGGCTGCATCCCCGCTTGGTATGCACCGCCCTTGACCACAAAGCTTTACAGAGGGCGGTGTGGACAGCCCAGTACGTCACTGGGTCTGAGCTCCCTGCCATCCAGGACCTCTATTTTAGGCGGTGTCAGAGGAAGGCCCAAAAATTTGCCCAAAACTCCAGCCACCCAGGCCATAGACTGTTCATTCTGTTACCATCCGGCAAACGGTACCGGAGCATCAGCTCTAGGACCAACAGGCTCCGAGACAGCTTCTACCCCCAAGCCATAAGACTGCTAAATAGCCAGACTGCTAAACAGTCAATTAAAGGTACACAAGCTATCTGAACTGACTCTATCTTGCACTGACCCCACACACACTATATATACACACTCACTAGACTATATATACACACTCACTAGACTATATATACACACACACTATATATACACACTCACTAGACTATATATACACACACACTATATATACACTCTCACTAGACTATATATACACACACACACTATATATACACTCTCACTAGACTATATATACACACACACACTATATATACACACTCACTAGACTATATATACACACTCACTAGACTATATATATACACTCACTAGACTATATATACACACACACTAGACTATATATACACTCTCACTAGACTATATATACACTCTCACTAGACTATATATATACACTCACTAGACTATATATATACACACACTATATATACACTCTCACTAGACTATATATATACACTCACTAGACTATATATACACACACACTATATATACACTCTCACTAGACTATATATATACACTCACTAGACTATATATACACACACACTATATATACACCCTCACTAGACTATATATATACACTCACTAGACTATATATACACACACACTATATATACACTCTCACTAGACTATATATATACACTCACTAGACTATATATATACACTCACTAGACTATATATACACACACACTATATATACACTCTCACTAGACTATATATATACACTCACTAGACTATATATATACACTCACTAGACTATATATACACACACACTATATATACACCCTCACTAGACTATATATATACACTCACTAGACTATATATACACACACACTATATATACACTCTCACTAGACTATATATATACACTCACTAGACTATATATATACACTCACTAGACTATATATACATACACACTATATACACACACTCACTAGACTATATATATATATATATACACACACCACACACCTCCATTTCCTTGGTGTCCACCACCAACAAACTATCAATTTTTTCATTAACCTTTATTTAACTAGGCAAGTCAGTTAAGAACAAATTATTATTTACAATGACGGACTACCAGGGAAAAGTGGGTTTCCTGCTTTGTTCAGGGGCAGAATGACACATTTTTACCTTGTCAGTTCTGGGATTAGATACAGCAACCTTTCGGTAACTGGCCCAACGCTCTAACTACTAGGCTACCTGCCGCCCCAAATCATGGTCCAAACACACCAAGACAGTTGTGAAGAGGGCACGACAACTATGGAGAGCATCCTGACTGGTTGCATCACCGCTTGGTATGGCAACTGCTCGGCCTCCAACCACAAGGCACTACAGAGGGAAGTGCGTACGGCCCAGTACATCACTGGGGCAAAGGTCCCTGCCAGCCAGTAACTCTATACCAGGCGGTGTAAGAGGAAGGCCCTAAAAATTGCCAAAGACTCCAGCCACCCTAGTCATAGACTGTTCTCTCTTCTACCGCACAGCAAGCGGTACCGGAGTGCATAGACTAGGTCCAAAAGGCTTCTTAAAAGCTTCTACCCCCAAGCCATATGACTGCTGAACAGCTAATCAAATGGCTACCCGGACTATTTGCATTGACCCCCCCCTTTTTTACGCTGCTGCTCTCTGAAGTAATATGTACATGAAGGTAGGGGTAAAGTAACGATGCATAGATAATAAACAATGACCTCGACTAACCTATTTCCTATCGACTAACCTATTTCACTGTGAGGTCTACACTTGTTGTATTCGGCGCATGTGACAAATAACATTTGATTTGATTTGACACTCATCATTTGCTGTTGCTACTTTGTTCTTTATTTTACTCTTATTATTATCTATCCTGATGCCTAGTTACTTTACCCTGCCTTTATGTACATATCTACCTCAAATACCTTATTATTATCTATCCTGATGTCTAGTCACTTTAACCTGCCTTCATGTACATATCTACCTCAAATACCTTATTATTATCTATCCTGATGCCTAGTCACTTTACCCTGCCTTTATGTACATATCTACCTCAAATACCTTATTATTATCTATCCTGATGCCTAGTCACTTTACCCTGCCTTCATGTACATATCTACCTCAAATACCTTATTATTATCTATCCTGATGACTAGTCACTTTACCCTGCCTTCATGTACATATCTACCTCAAATACCTTATTATTATCTATCCTGATGCCTAGTCACTTTACCCTGCCTTCATGTACGTATCTACCTCAAATACCTTATTATTATCTATCCTGATGACTAGTCACTTTACCCTGCCTTCATGTACATATCTACCTCAAATACCTTATTATTATCTATCCTGATGTCTAGTCACTTTACCCTGCCTTCATGTATATATCTACCTCAAATACCTTATTATTATCTATCCTGATGCCTAGTCACTTTACCCTGCCTTTATGTACGTATCTACCTCAAATACCTTATTATTATCTATCCTGATGCCTAGTCACTTTACCCTGCCTTTATGTACGTATCTACCTCAAATACCTTATTATTATCTATCCTGATGCCTAGTCACTTTACCCTGCCTTTATGTACGTATCTACCTCAAATACCTTATTATTATCTATCCTGATGTCTAGTCACTTTACCCTGCCTTCATGTACATATCTACCTCAAATACCTTATTATTATCTATCCTGATGCCTAGTCACTTTACCCTGCCTTTATGTACATATCTACCTCAAATACCTTATTATCTATCCTGATGCCTAGTCACTTTACCCTGCCTTTATGTACGTATCTACCTCAAATACCTTATTATTATCTATCCTGATGCCTAGTCACTTTACCCTGCCTTCATGTACATATCTACCTCAAATACCTTATTATTATCTATCCTGATGCCTAGTCACTTTACCCTGCCTTCATGTACATATCTACCTCAAATACCTTATTATTATCTATCCTGATGCCTAGTCACTTTACCCTGTCTTCATGTACATATCTACCTCAAATACCTTATTATTATATATCCTGATGTCTAGTCACTTTACCCTGCCTTCATGTACATATCTACCTCAAATACCTTATTATTATCTATCCTGATGCCTAGTCACTTTACCCTGCCTTTATGTACATATCTACCTCAAATACCTTATTATTATCTATCCTGATGTCTAGTCACTTTACCCTGCCTTCATGTACATATCTACCTCAAATACCTTATTATTATCTATCCTGATGCCTAGTCACTTTACCCTGTCTTCATGTACATATCTACCTCAAATACCTTATTATTATCTATCCTGATGCCTAGTCACTTTACCCTGCCTTTATGTACATATCTACCTCAAATACCTTATTATTATCTATCCTGATGCCTAGTCACTTTACCCTGCCTTCATTTTCATATCTACCTCAAATACCTTATTATTATCTATCCTGATGCCTAGTCACTTTACCCTGCCTTCATGTACATATCTACCTCAAATACCTTATTATTATATATCCTGATGCCTAGTCACTTTACCCTGCGTTCATGTTCATATCTACCTCAAATACCTTATTATTATCTATCCTGATGCCTAGTCACTTTACCCTGCCTTCATGTACATATCTACCTCAAATACCTTATTATGATCTATCCTGATGCCTAGTCACTTTACCCTGCCTTCATGTACATATCTACCTCAAATACCTTATTATTATCTATCCTGATGCCTAGTCACTTTACCCTGCCTTCATGTACATATCTACCTCAAATACCTTATTATTATATATCCTGATGTCTAGTCACTTTACCCTGCCTTCATGTACATATCTACCTCAAATACCTTATTATTATCTATCCTGATGCCTAGTCACTTTACCCTGTCTTCATGTACATATCTACCTCAAATACCTTATTATTATCTATCCTGATGCCTAGTCACTTTACCCTGCCTTCATGTTCATATCTACCTCAAATACCTTATTATTATCTATCCTGATGCCTAGTCACTTTACCCTGTCTTCATGTACATATCTACCTCAAATACCTTATTATTATATATCCTGATGCCTAGTCACTTTACCCTGCGTTCATGTTCATATCTACCTCAAATACCTTATTATCTATCCTGATGCCTAGTCACTTTACCCTGTCTTCATGTACATATCTACCTCAAATACCTTATTATTATATATCCTGATGCCTAGTCACTTTACCCTGCGTTCATGTTCATATCTACCTCAAATACCTTATTATTATCTATCCTGATGTCTAGTCACTTTACCCTGCCTTCATGTACATATCTACCTCAAATACCTTATTATTATCTATCCTGATGCCTAGTCACTTTACCCTGTCTTCATGTACATATCTACCTCAAATACCTTATTATTATCTATCCTGATGCCTAGTCACTTTACCCTGCCTTTATGTACATATCTACCTCAAATACCTTATTATTATCTATCCTGATGCCTAGTCACTTTACCCTGCCTTCATTTTCATATCTACCTCAAATACCTTATTATTATCTATCCTGATGCCTAGTCACTTTACCCTGCCTTCATGTACATATCTACCTCAAATACCTTATTATTATATATCCTGATGCCTAGTCACTTTACCCTGCGTTCATGTTCATATCTACCTCAAATACCTTATTATTATCTATCCTGATGCCTAGTCACTTTACCCTGCCTTCATGTACATATCTACCTCAAATACCTTATTATGATCTATCCTGATGCCTAGTCACTTTACCCTGCCTTCATGTACATATCTACCTCAAATACCTTATTATTATCTATCCTGATGCCTAGTCACTTTACCCTGCCTTCATGTACATATCTACCTCAAATACCTTATTATTATCTATCCTGATGTCTAGTCACTTTACCCTGCCTTTATGTACATATCTACCTCAAATACCTTATTATCTATCCTGATGGCTAGTTACTTTACCCTGCCTTTATGTACATATCTACCTCAAATAACTTATTATTATCTATCCTGATGTCTAGTCACTTTACCCTGCCTTCATATACATATCTACCTCAAATACCTTATTATTATCTATCCTGATGCCTAGTCACTTTACCCTGCCTTCATGTACATATCTACCTCAAATACCTTATTATTATCTATCCTGATGCCTAGTCACTTTACCCTGCCTTCATGTATATATCTACCTCAAATACCTTATTATTATCTATCCTGATGCCTAGTCACTTTACCCTGCCTTTATGTACATTTCTACCTCAAATACCTTATTATCTATCCTGATGGCTAGTTACTTTACCCTGCCTTCATGTACATACAGTATCTACCTGAAATACATTGTGCCCCTGCACATTGATCTGGTACAGATACTTCCTCTATATAGCTCCATTCTTGTGTATTACATTTTATTCCTCTTGTGTAACACTTTTTATAATTTTTTAACTCTTTATTGTTAGGAAGTGCTCGTAAGCAAGCATTTCACGGTACAGTATAAGTCAGTTGTATTCATCGCATGTGACAAATAAAATGTGATTTGATTTGAGAAGAGAGTCCATTGTGCATAGCGAAGCCTTCTGTTTTACGCGCACTGCCTGCTGCTCCCCTGCAGAAGAGGTGATGGTGCGTTCCAGGAAGAGCCCCCTCCACCCACCCTCTCTATCCATAGTCTGAATGAAATCAGCTGACGAATGGTATCTCCCTACTGCTTGATGGAACGCGCCGCTGCGCGGAAGCCGGCTGTTGCCCGAGCGTTGACACCGCAGCAGGTTGCCCGTGTTGCTTTTATGTTGTGGATGTCGGACTGATTCCGCGGTGGTAGACTTTCTTCTGGGGCAGTGGCGGACCACGCTGACCATGGCCTCCAACTTCAATGATATAGTGAAACAGGGATACGTGCGGATACGGAGTAAGAAACTAGGGGTGAGTGACACTTTGCTGTATAGGAGGAGAGGAGAGGCTTCTACGTAGAGTTATTTGCGGTCAGGGCAGGAAGGCAGGGAGTCAGGGGCACTGGGAGCTGGATTAGAAGAGGTTTCGTTGCTCCGTAGGCAGCTGTCCTGCTGTGCGCTTTACAGAGGAAAATAACAGATGAGCAAAACAACATGATTCACTTTCCTTCAGTGGTTGCATTTAGTTAAGATTTGTTTATGTAACATTTAACAAAATATGGATGACAATAACAATGTTTCAATTTGTTTAAGATTCACGTATATTATTATCTTGCTATAAATGGGACTCTTATATATATATTCTTTATCACCACATCGATAACTATGTTGTCAAAAGTTAGAATTTAGGCTAAGTGCCAGATCACACAGTCAACTCTATCATTGACAACAGCTGTTTGCCATGCATTATATTTACAGTACTCTATGCAAGGCTTTGATGGATTAGGATTGTGTATTTGATAAAGACTGGATAGTATCCGAGTGGTTGTGGGAGACAGGCTATGTGGATAATGTAGCCTAGGTTGCTATAGCTCAGGTCAGAGTTGTATTGATCGCGAAGCACTGAAACGTTAACTAAGTTATAACACGGTAGTAACACTAACATTTTGCTACACCCACTATACCATCTGCTAAACACGTGTATGGGATACAATGTATATTTAATTTAATTTAATACACTTTTAATAATAATAGCAATGGATTATGTTTATAACACTTGTCTATGTGCTCAAAGCACTTTACACGACATAGGCTACAGTGATCTGTACCACCGACTGGACAGCAGGTTACCAATAGTACCTGGTAATGATAATGGTACACTCTGTCACCCACAGTGTGTCTGCCTGATGTTCCCTGAGTCATAAAGACAGCTGGTGTATTTTTACATCACCGTTACATTCCAGGATGACTGTAGAGCAGAAACCTGTCCCTCTGACCATGATGGGTGATGCTGGCTAATGATGTCTGCTTCCATTCTCACCGCCCCCCCCCCGCCTCATTACGACATTGTCTTCATGCGTTAAGATTTCAGAATAAGACTTTTGTAATTCATTTTTTTAATGATGAAACAAAAGAGAAAAAAACACACCTTATCCTGTACTTCCATTTTAAAGCACTCTAGTTACATTGCTATTCATATTTTTGTGTGTATAGTGTGTATAGTGTGATCTGGCACAGTGCTTTGCTGCAACTGTCAGTTAGATAATTTAATATTAATTCAGTGACTTTAGGACTATAAGCTTAAACATGCTCTCTAAGGCACCTGTATTTACCGTTTTTTTTATCATAAAGAGCTTAACATTCTTGACATTCTTCTGAAAAAGTGTTTAAAAAAATCCAAGTATACTGAACATAAATATAAACGCAACAAGTGTTGGTCCCATTTTTCATGAACTGAAATAAAACATTCCAGAAATGTTCCATACACACAAAAAGCGTGTTTCTCTCAAAATTTGTCCACAAATTTGTTTATATCCCTGTTAGTGAGCATTTCTCATTTGACAAGAAAATCCATCCACGTGACAGGTATGGCAAATCAAGAAGCTGATTAAACAGCATGATCTTTACACAGGTGTACCTTGTGCTGGGGACAATAAAAGGCCACTCTAAAATGTGCAATTTTGTCACAAAACAGATTTCTCAAGCTTCGAGGGAGTGTTCAATTGGCATACTGACTACAGGAATGTCCAGCAGAGATGTTTCCAGAGAATTGAATCTTAATTTCCCTACCATAAGCCGCCACGTTGTTTTAGAGAATTTGGCAGTACGTCCAACCGGCCTCACAATTGCAGGCCAGGACCTCCACATCCGGCCTCTTCACCTGCTCTGCTGGATCGTCTGGGGGAGGGGGGTGAATGCCGATGAATAATTCTGTCTGTAATAAAGCCCTTTTGTGGGGGAAAACTCATTCTGATTGGATGGGCCTGGCTCCCCAGTTAGTGGACCTGGCTCCCAAGTGGGTGGGCCTATGCCTTCCCTGGCCCACCTATGTCTGTGCCCCTGCTCAGTCATGTGAAATCCATAGATTATGGGCCAAATTAATTTCTTTAAATTGACAGATTTTCTTCTAAGAAATGTAACTCAGTAAAATCTTTGAAATTGTTGCATGTTGTGTTTATATTTTTGTTCAATATAATTGCCCAAGAAGACCGGAACCTATATCAATAATCAAGGACTTGGGACTAAGGTTCTATCAGAGAGTCCTATTTTCTTCAAGTTCCAGATCTCAGAACTGTTTTGTTATGTCTTCCTCTTTCATGACACCTTACATACAATCATTTTTAGTGACAACCCAGAATTGGTTAGCAGATTGAACCTTATAGCACCAAGCATCAAAGTTGTTTGCTTTCTGATTCTTAATGGGGTTTTTTTCACCTTAAATTGACT
>NW_024060205.1:0-22500 GCF_016432855.1 Salvelinus namaycush
AAGGATGGAAAACCTTTATTTCACAATATTATCCTGGAATCTTTCCATGTAAACACACATACAGATACACTCATGTGTCCTTTTGTCTTCAGAACATTAAGAACACCTTCCCCATATGGAGTTGCTCCTCCCCTTTCGCCCTCAGAACCGCCTCAGTTCATCAGGTCATGAACTCTACAAGGTGTCAAAAGCGTTCCACAGGGACGCTGGCCCATGTAGACCAATGCTTACCACAGTTGTGTCAAGTTGGCTGGATGTCCTTTGGGTGGTGGACCTAACTTGATACATACGGGTAACTATTGAGCCTGAAAAACCCAGCAACATTGCAGTTCTTGACACAAATAGGTGCGCCTGGCGCCTAGTACTGTCATGTCTCGTCCCGCTCTTCCCCCCCCTGGCGCTTGAGGGTGCCAGGCTGCCCTGCATCACACACTCCTATCATCCATTACGCACACCTGCCTTCCCTCGTCACGAGCATCAGCGATATTGGACTCACCTGGACTCACTCATCACCTGTAATTACCTCCCCTATATTTGTCAGTTCCCCAGCTCTGTTCCCTGCTTCTGCATTAATAGTTTTTTGTTTGTGTTACTAGTTTGCTGATGCTGTTCCTGTCTCATTTCATGTCTGTTCTTTATTAAATGTTTGACTCCCCGTACCTGCTTCGTCTCTCCAGCGTCATGTGACAAGTACCATACCCCGTTCAAAGGCACTTCAATATTTGTTCTTGCCCATTCACCCTCCGAATGGCACATTTACACAATCCATGTCTCAATTGTCTCAAGGCTTAAAAATCCTTCTTTAACCTGTCTCCTCCCCTTCATCTACATTGAAGTGGATTTAACAAGTGACGTCAATAAGGGATCATATCTTTCACCTGGATTCACCTGGTCAGTCTATGTCATGGAAAGAGCAGGTGTTCTTAATGTTTTGTACACTCAGTGTATGCTGTATATAATAATATATTTGATGATAGTTGCAGGAATCCTTCTAATTGTGTCATTTACACTTGTTAAATCTGTTTTCATCAAATGATTTATGAACCAGCCCAGAGGAAGGGCCAACAGTTATTCTATTAGTCGGACCAATGAACTCTGATCCATGGGGGACATGAAAAACCATTATGGCACAACATTATCCTAGAATCTTTCCGTGTAAACACAAACATACACACACGACAGCTGTCAATGTCACCTTTACGTGTGAAAGTTGTAGTGTGTGAGTGGCGTTGACAGCTGTGTTAGGCTGTGTGGCTGTCAAGATGAAGGCAGAGTCTGTCTGTCTGTCTGTCTGTCTGTCTGTCTGTCTGTCTGTCTGTCTGTCTGTCTGTCTGTCTGTCTGTCTGTCTGTCTGTCTGTCTGTCTGTCTGTCTGTCTGTCTGTCTGTCTGTCTGTCTGTCTGTCTGTCTGTCTGTCTGTCTGTCTGTCTGTCTGTCTGTCTGTCTGTCTGTCTCTCTCTCTCTCTCTCTCTCTCTCTCTCTCTCTCTCTCTCTCTCTCTCTCTCTCTCTCTCTCTCTCTCTCTCTCTCTCTCTCTCTCTCTCTCTCTCTCTCTCTCTCTCTCTCTCTCTCTCTCTCTCTCTCTCTCTCTCTCTCTCTCTCTCTCTCTCTCTCTCTCTCTCTCTCTCAGTTTGTTTTAGTCAAACTCAAATCTTTCTTACTTATTGGACCAGCAGTGTCTCTCAACCCGACCAGCAGTGTTTCTCAACCCGACCAGCAGTGTCTCTCAACCAGACCAGCAGTGTCTCTCAACCAGACCAGCAGTGTCTCTCAACCAGACCATCAGTGTCTCTCTACCAGACCAGCAGTGTCTCTCAACCAGACCAGCAGTGTCTCTCAACCAGACCAGCAGTGTCTCTCAACCAGACCAGCAGTGTCTCTCAACCCGACCATCAGTGTCTCTCAACCAGACCATCAGTGTCTCTCTACCAGACCAGCAGTGTCTCTCAACCAGACCAGCAGTGTCTCTCAACCAGACCATCAGTGTCTCTCAACCAGACCAGCAGTGTCTCTCAACCAGACCAGCAGTGTCTCTCAACCAGACCAGCAGTGTCTCTCAACCAGACCAGCAGTGTCTCTCAACCCGACCAGCAGTGTTTCTCAACCAGACCAGCAGTGTCTCTCAACCAGACCAGCAGTGTCTCTCAACCAGACCAGCAGTGTTTCTCAACCAGACCAGCAGTGTCTCTCAACCAGACCATCAGTGTCTCTCAACCAGACCAGCAGTGTCTCTCAACCAGACCAGCAGTGTCTCTCAACCAGACCAGCAGTGTCTCTCAACCAGACCAGCAGTGTCTCTCAACCCGACCAGCAGTGTTTCTCAACCAGACCAGCAGTGTCTCTCAACCAGACCAGCAGTGTCTCTCAACCAGACCAGCAGTGTTTCTCAACCAGACCAGCAGTGTCTCTCAACCAGACCAGCAGTGTTTCTCTACCAGACCAGCAGTGTCTCTCTACCAGACCAGCAGTGTCTCTCAACCAGACCAGCAGTGTCTCTCAACCCGACCATCAGTGTCTCTCAACCCGACCATCAGTGTCTCTCAACCAGACCATCAGTGTCTCTCTACCAGACCAGCAGTGTCTCTCAACCAGACCAGCAGTGTCTCTCAACCAGACCATCAGTGTTTCTCAACCAGACCATCAGTGTTTCTCAACCAGACCATCAGTAGCAGGAGGTGGTGAGAAAACCGGCCTGAGACCCGAAGTCTTAGTTTAGCTCCCCATACTAAAGCCTAGGTTCTAGCTCAGCAGGCTAACAGTCACATGGCGCACAAACCCCCCAGACGACGATGTTGTTCAGACAGCAGAGGCGGTGAGAGAGGGTGTTAGTATGTGTGTGTGTGTGTGTTCAGAAAGACATTGAGGTGAGAGAGGGTGTGTGTGTGTTCAGACAGACATTGAGGTGAGAGAAGGTGTTTGTGTTCCCCAGCCCTGGCTAGATTTAGCGTGGTTATTTATAACCCAGCAGACCATCAAGCCCCTCCCCCCCCCCCCCCCCCCAGCCCTGGCTAGATTTTGCGTGGTTATTTATAGCCCATCAGACCATCAAGTCCCCCCCAGCCCTGGCTAGACTTAACATGGTCATTAATAACCCAGAAGACCATCAAGTCCCCCCCAGCCCTGGCTAGACTTAACATGGTCATTAATAACCCAGAAGACCATCAAGTCCCCCCTCCAGCCCTGGCTAGACTTAACATGGTCATTTATAACCCATCAGACCATCAAGTCCCCCCCAGCCCTGGCTAGACTTAACATGGTCATTAATAACCCAGAAGACCATCAAGTCCCCCCAGCCCTGGCTAGACTTAACATGGTCATTAATAACCCATCAGACCATCAAGCCCCCCCCAGCCCTGGTTAGACTTAACATGGTCATTTATAACCCATCAGACCATCAAGCCCCCCCCCCCCAGCCCTGGCTAGACTTAACATGGTCATTTATAACCCAGCAGACCATCATGTCCCCCCCAGCCCTGGTTAGACTTAACATGGTCCTTTATAACCCATCAGACCATCAAGTCCCCCCCCCAGCCCTGGCTAGGCTTAACATGGTCATTTACAACACAGCAGACCATCAAGTCCCCCCCAGCCCTGGCTAGACTTAACATGGTCATTTATAACCCAGCAGACCATCAAGTCCCCCCCCCCCAGCCCTGGCTAGACTTAACATGGTCATTTATAACCCAGCAGACCATCAAGTCCCCCCCAGCCCTGGCTAGACTTTTATGACTTAACATGGTCATTTATAACCCAGCAGACCATCAATAGTAACTCTGTGACCCCCTGTTAGAGGAGGGGAGAGAGGAGTTAGTAACTCTGTCCCCCTGTTAGAGGGGAGAGAGGAGTTAGTAACTCTGGCCCCCTGAGAGAGGAGTTAGTAACTATGTGACCCCAAGACCATCAATCTTAATGGAGGAGAGAAGAGCAGAGAGCTGATGAAGCCACAAACATGATCACTATTCACATGGAGGGAGGGAGGGAGGGAGGGAGGGAGGGAGGGAGGGAGGGAGGGAGGGAGGGAGAGAGGGAGGGAGGGAGGGAGGGGTGTGTAACATGCTGACAGCACTGCTCGTGTCGCGTGTGCGAGCGTTGCAAAATACATTTACATATACATGTTATTCAATATATCCAAGATGGCAGTCGGACGTGTGTTTGTCTTGTCCCGTGTAAATCGTTTTTTTCTTCAGGTTTTTTTTCGTATATATTTTAATCTGACTTTCCAACAACAAACTAAATACATTTTCCTGCAAGCCGCCTCCCTTAACCTACTCCTCTGTTCCTCTGATGTAGAGGTTAACCCAGGCCCTGTAGCCCCCAGTACTACACCTATTCCCCAGGCGCTCTCATTTGTTGACTTATGTAACTGTAAAAGCCTTGGTTTCATGCATGTTAACATTAGAAGCCTCCTCCCTAAGTGTGTTTTACTCACTGCTTTAGCACACTCCGCCAACCCCGATGTCTTGCCGTGTCTGAATCATGGCTCAGTAAGGCCACCAAACATTCTGAAATTTCCATCCCCAACTATAACATTTTCCATCAAGGTAGAACTGCCAAAGGGGGCGGAGTTGCAATCTACTGCAGAGAATGCCTGCAGAGTTCTGTCATACTGTCCAGGTCTGTGCCCAAACAGTTCGAGCTTCTACTAAAATCCACCTTTCCAGAAATAAGTCTCTCACTGTTGCCGCTTGCTCCATGTCCTCTTCAACCAAACTTAGGGAGGAGGCTTTTACACCTGGCTATCCCTACCAGCTCTCACCCCCCAGCTGTTCCCTGGACACCATAGGTGAATTGATTGTCCCCCATCTAGAGTTTGTACTGTTTGGAGACCTAAACTGGGATATGCTTAACACCCCGGCCGTCCTACAATCTAAACTAGATGCCCTCAATCTCACACAAATGATCAAGGAACCCACCAGGTACAACCCTAAATCCGTAAACACGGGAACCCTCATAGATATCATCCTGACCAACTTGCCCTCTAAATATACCTTTGCTGTCTTCAACCAGGATCTCAGCGATCACTGCCTCATTGCCTGCGTCCGTAATGGGACCGCGGTCAAACAACCACCCCTCATCACTGTCAAACACTCCCTTAAACACTTCAGCAAGCAGGCCTTTCTAATCGACATGGCCCGGGTATCCTGGAAGGATATTGACCTATTTCCATTAGTAGAGGATGCCTGGTTGCTTTTTAAAAGTGCTTTAATCACCACCACTTAAATAAGCCCCATTCAAAAAAATGTAGAACTAAGAACAGATATAGCACTTGGTTCACTCCAGACCTGACTGCCCTCGACCAGCACAAAAACATCCTGTGGCGGACTGCATCAGCATCGGATAGCCCCTGCGATATGCAACTTTTCAGGGAAGTCACAGTCAGTTAGGATAGCAAAGGCTAGCTTTTTCAATCAGAAATATGCATCCTGCAGCACAAATTCCAAAACGTTTTGGGACACTGTAAAGTCCATGGAGAATAAGAGCACCTCCTCCCAGCTGCCCACTGCACTGAGGCTAGGAAACACTGTCACCAACGAGACATCTACGATAATCGGAATTTCAATAAGCATTTTTCTATGGCCGGCCATGCTTTCCACCTGGCTACCCCTACCCCTACCCCAGCCAACAGCTCTGCACCCCCCGCAGCTACTTTCCCAAGCCCCTTCTCCTTCACCCAAATCCAGATAGCTGATGTTCTGAAAGAACTGCTAAATCTGGACCCCTACAAATCAGTTGGGCTAGACAATCTGGACCCTCTCTTTCTAAAATTATCCGCCAAAATTGTTGCAACCCCTATTACTAGCCTGTTTAACCTCTCTTTCGTATCGTCTGAGATTCCCCAAGATTGGAAGGCTGCCGCGGTCATCCCCCTCTTCAAAGGGGGAGACACTCTAGACCCAAACTGCTACAGGCCTATATCTATCCTACCCTGCCTATCTAAGGTCTTCGAAAGCCAAGTTAACAAACAGATCACCGACCATTTCGAATCCCACCGTACCTTCTCCACTATGCAATCTGGTTTCCGAGCTTGTCATGAGTGCACCTCAGCCACCCTCAAGGTCCTAAACTATATCATAACCGCCATCGATAAAAGACAGTACTGTGCAGCCGTCTTCATCGATCTGGCCAAGGCTTTCGACTCTGTCAATCACCGTATTCTTATCGGCAGACTCAATAGCCTTGGTTTCTCAAATGACTGCCTCGCCTGGTTCACCAACTACTTCTCAGATAGAGTTCAGTGTGTTAAATCAGAGGGCCTGTTGTCCGGACCTCTGGCAGTCTCTATGGTGGTGCCACAGGGTTCAATTCTAGGGCCGACTCTTTTCTCTGTATATATCAGTGATGTCGCTCTTGCTTCTGGTGATACTCTGATCCACCTCTACGCAGACGACACAATTCTGTATACATCTGGCCCTTCTTTGTACACTGTGTTAACAAACCTCGAAACGAGCTTCAATGCCATACAACACTCCTTCCGTGGCCTCCAACTGCTTTTAAATGCAAGTAAAACTAAATGCATGCTCTTCAACCGATCGCTGCCTGCACCCGCCCGCCCGACTAGCATCACTACTCTGGACGGCTCTGACTTAGAATATGTGGACAACTACAAATACCTAGGTGTCTGGTTAGACTGTAAACTCTCCTTCCAGACTCACATTAAGCATCTCCAATCCAAAATAAAATCTAGAATCAGCTTTCTATTTTGCAACAAAGCCTCTTTCACTCATGCTGCCAAACATACCCTCGTAAACTATCTATCCTACAGATCCTTGACTCCGGCAAAGTAATTTACACAATAGCCTCCAACACTCTACTCAGCAAATTGGATGTAGTCTATCACAGTGCCATCCGTTTTGTCAACAAAGCCCCATATACTACCCACCACTGCGACCTGTATGCTCTCGTTGGCTGGCCCTCGCTACATATTCATCGCCAAACCCACTGTCTCCAGGTCATCTACAAGCCTTTCCTAGGTAAAGCCTCGCCTTATCTCAGCTCACTGGTCACCATAGCAGCACTCACCCGTAGCACGCGCTCCAGCAGGTATATTTCACTTGTCATCCCAAAAGCCAACACCTCCTTTGGCTGCCTTTCCTTCCAGTTCTCTGCTGCCAATGACTGGAACGAATTGCAAAAAATCAGTCAAGTTGGAGACTTATATCTCCCTCACTAACTTTAAGCACCAGCTGTCAGAGCAGCTTACCGATCACTGCACCTGTACACAGCCCATCTGTAAATAGCCCACCCAACTACCTTATCCCCATATTGTTATTTATTTGTTATTTTTAAATTTTTGCTCTTTTGCTCCCCAGTATCTCTACTTGCACTTCATCATCTGCACATCTATCACTCCAGTGTTTAACTGCTAAATTGTAGTTATTTCGCCACTATGGCCTATTTACTGCCTTACCTCCCTAATCTTACTACATTTGCAAACATTGTACATAGATTTTTCTATTGTGTTATTGACTGTACGTTTGTTTGTCCCATGTGTAACTCTGTGTTGTATGTGTCGAACTGCTTTGCTTTACCTTGGCCAGGTCGCAGTTGTAAATGAGAACTTGTTCTCAACTAGCCTACCTGGTTAAATGAAGGAGAAATAAATTGTAATAAATAAAAAACACTGCTTGCGTGCGCCAACGGGCGTCTGAGTTGCCAAGCGCAAAAATACAAGTCAGTTCAGTTGTGACATTGAACGCGATGCAAGTCCTGTCTCTCCCATCACCTCATTGGTTGATAGAAGCATATACCCTCGTGCCATCCCCTCATTGGTTATACCCACGTGGGTGATTGAAAGATGAACTGAGGTCAGTTGGTCAGTTGTGGTGATAGATAATATAATAAAATAATATATTCATATTACTTATACTTACTATTACTTATAATGAAAGTTTAGATGCCAATCGCCATATAAAGTCCAAAGAAGAAAAAGCCTGGAAGGAGAAAAGATGACTAGAAATTATTCGGTTGACCGTTTTACGTGTGGATTAATTGTCAGAGTAGAGGACCTTGTGCATTTCAGTTAAAATAACAACTCAACGTTTATATCCCAGGACAAATTAGCTAGCAACATCAAGCTAGCTAAATAGGACAAATAGCTAGCAACTGCAAGCTAGCTAGCTAAATAGGACAAATTGGCAAGTAACTGCAAGCTAGCTAGCTAAATAGGACAAATTAGCTAGTAACTGCAAGCTAGCTAGCTAAATAGGACAAATTAGCTAGTAACTGCAAGCTAGCTAGCTAAATAGGACAAATTAGCTAGTAACTGCAAGCTAGCTAGCTAAATAGGACAAATTAGCTAGTAACTGCAAGCTAGCTAGCTAAATAGGACAAATTAGCTAGTAACTGCAAGCTAGCTAGCTAAATAGGACAAATTAGCTAGCAACATCAAGCTAGCTAGCTAAATAGGACAAATTAGCTAGCAACTGCAAGCTAGCTAGCTAAATAGGACAAATTAGCTAGTAACTGCAAGCTAGTTAGCTAAATAGGACAAATTAGCTAGTAACTGCAAGCTAGCTAGCTAAATAGGACAAATTAGCTAGTAACTGCAAGCTAGCTAGCTAAATAGGACAAATTAGCTAGCAACATCAAGCTAGCTAGCTAAATAGGACAAATTAGCTAGCAACATCAAGCTAGCTAGCTAAATAGGACAAATTAGCTAGCAACATCAAGCTAGCTAGCTAAATAGGACAAATTAGCTAGTAACATCAAGCTAGCTAAATAGGACAAATTAGCTAGCAACATCAAGCTAGCTAGCTAAATTGCCATAAATGTTTTATTCTTTTCGACCTGTCCCTAAATTAATGTAATGGGTTCAGAGTTTGTTTTGATATTTTAATATAAGCCTGGCTATCAGACATATGGTTTGGTACAGCGGGGTTAATATAAGCCTGGCTGTGTGTCTATCAGACATATGGTTTGGTACAGCGGGGTTAATATAAGCCTGGCTGTGTTCCTATCAGACATATGGTTTGGTACAGTGGGGTTAATATAAGCCTGGCTGTGTGTCTATCAGACATATGGTTTGGTACAGCTGGGTTAATATAAGCCTGGCTGTGTTCCTATCAGACATATGGTTTGGTACAGCGGGGTTAATATAAACCTGACTGCGTTCCTATCAAACATATGGTTTGGTACAGTGGGGTTAATATAAGCCTGGCTGTGTTCCTATAAGACATATGGTTTGGTACAGTGGGGTTAATATAAACCTGGCTGTGTGTCTATCAGACATTTGGTTTGGTACAGCGGGGTTAATATAAGCCTGGCTGTGTTCCTATCAGACATATGGTTTGGTACAGCGGGGTTAATATAAGCCTGGCTGTGTGTCTATCAGACATATGGTTTGGTACAGCAGGGTTAATATAAGCCTGGCTGTGTGTCTATCAGACATATGGTTTGGTACAGTGGGGTTAATATAAGCCTGACTGTGTTCCTATCAGACATATGGTTTGGTACAGCGGGGTTAATATAAGCCTGGCTGTGTTCCTATCAGACATATGGTTTGGTACAGCTGGGTTAATATAAGCCTGGCTGTGTTCCTATCAGACATATGGTTTGGTACAGCGGGGTTAATATAAGCCTGGCTGTGTGTCTATCAGACATATGGTTTGGTACAGCTGGGTTAATATAAGCCTGACTGTGTTCCTATCAGACATATGGTTTGGTACAGCTGGGTTAATATAAGCCTGGCTGTGTGTCTATCAGACATATGGTTTGGTACAGCGGGGTTAATATAAGCCTGGCTATCAGACATATGGTTTGGTACAGCGGGGTTAATATAAGCCTGGCTGTGTTCCTATCAGACATATGGTTTGGTACAGTGGGGTTAATATAAGCCTGGCTGTGTTCCTATCAGACATATGGTTTGGTACAGCTGGGTTAATATAAGCCTGGCTGTGTTCCTATCAGACATTTGGTTTGGTACAGCGGGGTTAATATAAGCCTGACTGTGTTCCTATCAGACATATGGTTTGGTACAGTGGGGTTAATATAAGCCTGACTGTGTTCCTATCAGACATATGGTTTGGTACAGCGGGGTTAATATAAGCCTGGCTGTGTTCCTATCAGACATATGGTTTGGTACAGCGGGGTTAATATAAGCCTGGCTGTGTTCCTATCAGACATATGGTTTGGTACAGTGGGGTTAATATAAGCCTGGCTGTGTTTCTATCAGACATATGGTTTGGTACAGCGTGGTTAATATAAGCCTGGCTGTGTGTCTATCAGACATATGATTTGGTACAGTGGGGTTAATATAAGCCTGGCTGTGTGTCTATCAGACATATGGTTCTCGAAGTGCTGTACAGAGCCAGACAGGTTAAAAATCGGACATGTTGGCTGGATTCACAAGATGTTTATCTGCGTGTCGTGATCGCGTTTGGTGTGGGGGGACAAAATCAATTTCTGCACGATGGCGCATGCGGACGCTGTCTGTCTGATCCTGTCTGTCTGTTCCTGTCTGTCTGATCATATCTGTCTGTCTGATCCTGTCTATCTATCTGATCCTGTCTGTCTGTTTGATCCTGTCTGTCTGATCCTGTCTGTCTGTCTGTCTGTCTGTCTGTCTGTCTGTCTGTCTGTCTGTCTGTCTGTCTGTCTGTCTGTCTGTCTGTCTGTCTGTCTGTCTGTCTGTCTGTCTGTCTGTCTGTCTGTCTGACCTGGTATCTGTTATACTGACTGACAGACAATCTCTGTGTGTGTGTGTGTGTGTGTGTGTCTGACCTGGTATCTGTTATACTGACTGACAGACAATCTCTGTGTGTGTGTGTGTGTGTGTGTGTGTGTGTGTGTGTGTGTGTGTGTGTGTGTGTGTGTGTGTGTGTGTGTGTGTGTGTGTGTGTGTGTGTGTGTGTGTGTGTACATGTAAATGTCATGTACGCTGGGCTCTAAATTAAAACGTTTAATTGGTAGCACCACATGAAATTTAGGAGCACCAAAAAATGTTATTTTTCATTTTCTTATTGATACAATCTGTTTTGGGCCTATGTGAATTCTAACTACTTTTGAAGCACATGTTTAGTCCTAGAAACTAATACTTAACATTGTTTAAGACACTAGTTTATTATAACATATAAATGTTGATATTGTATTATATAATATATATATATATTATTATTATAAATGTTGATACCTGACATGGAAATGAGTTATTTGTGGAACATTAAGTTTCTACATTGTGTAAAAGCGCTATTACATGTATTTTCCTATTGAGACGCATTACATTTAAAAATACACTGTCTCTTTAAAAACGTCAGGTTGGTGATGATGAGATCTGTCCATTCATTGCTCTGATCAAAGACAGTACAGTATGTCTGGTTTAGAAACTCTGATCAGACAGTACAGTATGTCTGGTTTAGAAACTCTGATCAGACAGTATAGTATGTCTGGTTTAGAAACTCTGATCAGACAGTACAGTATGTCTGGTTTAGAGACTCTCTGATCAGA
Organism: Salvelinus namaycush; assembly: GCF_016432855.1. Taxonomy (NCBI): domain Eukaryota; kingdom Metazoa; phylum Chordata; class Actinopteri; order Salmoniformes; family Salmonidae; genus Salvelinus; species Salvelinus namaycush. The sequence continues at coordinate 11,441 of NW_024060205.1, forward strand.
CAGTACAGTATGTCTGGTTTAGAAACTCTGATCAGACAGTACAGTATGTCTGGTTTAGAAACTCTGATCAGACAGTACAGTATGTCTGGTTTAGAGACTCTGATCAGACAGTACAGTATGTCTGGTTTAGAGACTCTGATCAGACAGTACAGTATGTCTGGTTTAGAGACTCTGATCAGACAGTACAGTATGTCTGGTTTAGAGACTCTCTGATCAGACAGTACAGTATGTCTGGTTTAGAAACTCTGATCAGACAGTACAGTATGTCTGGTTTAGAAACTCTGATCAGACAGTACAGTATGTCTGGTTTAGAGACTCTGATCAGACAGTACAGTATGTCTGGTTTAGAGACTCTGATCAGACAGTACAGTATGTCTGATTTAGAGACTCTGATCAGAGAGTACAGTATGTCTGGTTTAGAACCTCTGATCAGACAGTACAGTATGTCTGGTTTAGAAACTCTGATCAGACAGTACAGTATGTCTGGTTTAGAGACTCTGATCAGACAGTACAGTATGTCTGGTTTAGAAACTCTGATCAGACAGTACAGTATGTCTGGTTTAGAAACTCTGATCAGACAGTACAGTATGTCTGGTTTAGAGACTCTGATCAGACAGTACAGTATGTCTGGTTTAGAGACTGATCAGACAGTACAGTATGTCTGGTTTAGAAACTCTGATCAGACAGTACAGTATGTCTGGTTTAGAGACTCTGATCAGACAGTACAGTATGTCTGGTTTAGAGACTCTGATCAGACAGTACAGTATGTCTGGTTTAGAAACTCTGATCAGACAGTACAGTATGTCTGGTTTAGAAACTCTGATCAGACAGTACAGTATGTCTGGTTTAGAGACTCTGATCAGACAGTACAGTATGTCTGGTTTAGAAACTCTGATCAGACAGTACAGTATGTCTGGTTTAGAGACTCTCTGATTAAAGACAGTACAGTATGTCTGGTTTAGAGACTCTCTGATCAGACAGTACAGTATGTCTGGTTTAGAGACTCTGATCAGACAGTACAGTATGTCTGGTTTAGAGACTCTCTGATCAGACAGTACAGTATGTCTGGTTTAGAGACTCTGATCAGACAGTACAGTATGTCTGGTTTAGAGACTCTGATCAGACAGTACAGTATGTCTGGTTTAGAAACTCTGATCAGACAGTACAGTATGTCTGGTTTAGAGACTCTGATCAGACAGTACAGTATGTCTGGTTTAGAAACTCTGATCAGACAGTACAGTATGTCTGGTTTAGAGACTCTGATCAGACAGTACAGTATGTCTGGTTTAGAGACTCTCTGATCAGACAGTACAGTATGTCTGGTTTAGAGACTCTGATCAGACAGTACAGTATGTCTGGTTTAGAGACTCTGATCAGACAGTACAGTATGTCTGGTTTAGAAACTCTGATCAGACAGTACAGTATGTCTGGTTTAGAAACTCTGATCAGACAGTACAGTATGTCTGGTTTAGAGACTCTGATCAGACAGTACAGTATGTCTGATTTAGAAACTCTGATCAGACAGTACAGTATGTCTGGTTTAGAAACTCTGATCAGACAGTACAGTATGTCTGGTTTAGAAACTCTGATCAGACAGTACAGTATGTCTGGTTTAGAGACTCTGATCAGACAGTACAGTATGTCTGGTTTAGAGACTCTCTGATCAGACAGTACAGTATGTCTGGTTTAGAGACTCTGATCAGACAGTACAGTATGTCTGGTTTAGAAACTCTGATCAGACAGTACAGTATGTCTGGTTTAGAAACTCTGATCAGACAGTACAGTATGTCTGGTTTAGAAACTCTGATCAGACAGTACAGTATGTCTGGTTTAGAAACTCTGATCAGACAGTACAGTATGTCTGGTTTAGAGACTCTGATCAGACAGTACAGTATGTCTGGTTTAGAGACTCTCTGATTAAAGACAGTACAGTATGTCTGGTTTAGAAACTCTGATCAGACAGTACAGTATGTCTGGTTTAGAGACTCTGATCAGACAGTACAGTATGTCTGGTTTAGAGACTCTGATCAGACAGTACAGTATGTCTGGTTTAGAAACTCTGATCAGACAGTACAGTATGTCTGGTTTAGAAACTCTGATCAGACAGTACAGTATGTCTGGTTTAGAGACTCTGATCAGACAGTACAGTATGTCTGGTTTAGAAACTCTGATCAGACAGTACAGTATGTCTGGTTTAGAGACTCTCTGATCAGACAGTACAGTATGTCTTGTTTAGAGACTCTCTGATCAGACAGTACAGTATGTCTGGTTTAGAGACTCTGATCAGACAGTACAGTATGTCTGGTTTAGAGACTCTGATCAGACAGTACAGTATGTCTGGTTTAGAAACTCTGATCAGACAGTACAGTATGTCTGGTTTAGAGACTCTGATCAGACAGTACAGTATATCTGGTTTAGAAACTCTGATCAGACAGTACAGTATGTCTGGTTTAGAGACTCTCTGATTAAAGACAGTACAGTATGTCTGGTTTAGAGACTCTGATCAGACAGTACAGTATGTCTGGTTTAGAGACTCTGATCAGACAGTACAGTATGTCTGGTTTAGAGACTCTGATCAGACAGTACAGTATGTCTGGTTTAGAAACTCTGATCAGACAGTACAGTATGTCTGGTTTAGAAACTCTGATCAGACAGTACAGTATGTCTGGTTTAGAGACTCTCTGATTAAAGACAGTACAGTATGTCTGGTTTAGAGACTCTGATCAGACAGTACAGTATGTCTGGTTTAGAGACTCTGATCAGACAGTACAGTATGTCTGGTTTAGAAACTCTGATCAGACAGTACAGTATGTCTGGTTTAGAAACTCTGATCAGACAGTACAGTATGTCTGGTTTAGAAACTCTGATCAGACAGTACAGTATGTCTGGTTTAGAGACTCTGATCAGACAGTACAGTATGTCTGGTTTAGAAACTCTGATCAGACAGTACAGTATGTCTGGTTTAGAAACTCTGATCAGACAGTACAGTATGTCTGGTTTAGAAACTCTGATCAGACAGTACAGTATGTCTGGTTTAGAGACTCTGATCAGACAGTACAGTATGTCTGGTTTAGAGACTCTCTGATCAGACAGTACAGTATGTCTGGTTTAGAGACTCTGATCAGACAGTACAGTATGTCTGGTTTAGAAACTCTGATCAGACAGTACAGTATGTCTGGTTTAGAAACTCTGATCAAAGACAGTACAGTATGTCTGGTTTAGAAACTCTGATCAGACAGTACAGTATGTCTGGTTTAGAAACTCTGTCCTGTGGTCATTGATCTGCTGAAGAAACCATCCATGTTCCTTTCTTCTGTGCCCCCAAATCAATCAATCAATCAATCAATCAAGTTTATTTTATATAGCCCTTCGTACATCAGCTAATATCTCGAAGTGCTGTACAGAAACCCAGCCTAAAACCCCAAACAGCAAGCAATGCAGGTGTAGAAGCAAATGATTGGATAAACCGGTAAAGTAAACAAATAGTTAACAACGTCAACACAGGAGTATTTTTTTTTAGAACTTATCAATACATGGTTTACAAATGTAAAATGTGGTCCCGGCGATCCGCTCGAGAAAGAAACAGAAATGTGCAGCAGTAATATGGGTCAGATCAGACCAAGCAGGTTTCGCTGTAGTAGTGGTGCTAACAAGTCTGCACATGTGCTGCAGCGAAGCCTTGTCATTATAACAATTATTATCTGGGGGAAAAATGGCATAGTTGTGGCTCCCTAAATAAAACTCCTAGTCGCACAGCAAAATATTTTGGTGCACTTTGAAAATTGGTCGCACTTTACAGCCATGCATGTACGTGTGTGAGCAGTCACATGATTGGTCACATGGTCTGGCTGCATTCTGGAGGCCTGGGCTACAAAATACTTAAAAGACACACCTTATCCCCTCAGATTAAGTGGACACTTCTGATGACGTATCATGACGTCTGACGAGTGTACACTTGCAGGGCGAGGGGCGAGGGGCGAGGGGCGAGGGGCGAGGGGCGAGGGAATGATTTGTAAATGGACCTTGCCCGTAAATTACTAATTCGTTCAGCCCGCGACGGTTGTGTTTTAGCTTGTGGGTGCTTTATAAGCGCTACAGTCAATTATGATTGCATGTCGACTTATATTAAATATTTTATTATACGCCTACTGTATGATAACTAGCAAATGAATTAGCTAACTAACGTTAGCCTACCTAGCTGGAACTTCTGAAGATGGAAAACGTTTTCGAAACAAAAACATATTATCTTTTTATGTAGGAGCACAATTTCTTTTTTATTTGCATTCGTTTTTACACACGTTAATGTTTTTTAAGTTTCCCCTGACTTTTCTTAGCGGATGTACAATCATCGCGAATTGAATTATGGGAAGTTTCAGACATATTTGTACACTCACAAAGCCGACTAAAAACGAGGGCTGAGGGGCTTACGTTGCAAACATCCTTTGCTTGGCTAATTATTTGGACTTAGGTCCTTGGAGATTCCCCCGAGGACATAAGGCGAGGGTAAGAGAGGAGAGAGAGGAGAGGAGAGGAGAGGAGAGGAGAGGAGAGGAGAGGAGAGGAGAGGAGAGGAGAGGAGAGGAGAGGAGAGGAGAGGAGTGAAGAGGAGAGGAGTGAAGAGAAGAGAAGAGAAGAGAAGAGAAGAGAAGAGAAGAGAAGAGAGGAGAAGAGAGGAGAAGAGAGGAGAAGAGAGGAGAGGAGAGGAGGAGAGGAGGAGAGGAGGAGAGGGGAGAAGAGAGGAGAAGAGAGGGGAGTGTGGAGGGAGGAAGATAGAGGACCTATAAATCCATGATAGTTTAAAACAATAATAGGTTTCTCTATTTCTGTCAGACTCGTTAAACAGTCACATCTAACCCCAGATTCCCTCTGCTGCACAAGGACACACACACAAACACACACACACACACACGGATACAAGGTCGTGGCCGCTACAGAGCGTGCCCGGTCTGACGCACGACGAGACAGCTGAACCAATAGCAGCTCAGCGTTTATTTAAAGTTACATCTCAACAGCCAAGAGAAAACACACCAGACTACATACATTCATTTGAAGTCGGAATTTTACATACACTTAGGTTGAAGTCATTAAAACTCGTTTTTCAACCACTCCACAAATTTCTTGTTAACAAACTATAGTTTTGGCAAGTCGGTTAGGACATCTACTTTGTGCATGACACATGTAATTTATCCAACAGTTGTTTACAGACAGATTATTTCACTTATAATTCACTGTATCACAATTCCAGTGGGTCAGAAGTTTACATACACTAAGTTGACTGTGCCTTTAAACAACTTGGAAAATGTCAGAAAATGATGACATGGCTTTAGAAGCTTCTGATAGGCTAATCGACATAATTTGAATCAATTGGAGGTGTACCTGTGGATGTATTTCAAGTCCTACCTTCAAACTCAGTGCCTCTTTGCTTGACATTATTGGAAAATCAAAAGAAATCAGCCAAGACCTCAGAAAAAAATGGTATACCTCCACAAGTCTGGTTCATCCTTGGGAGCAATTTCCAAACACCTGAAGGTACCACTTTCATCTGTACAAACAATAGTACGCAAGTATAAACACCATGGGACCACGCAGCCGTCATACCGCTCAGGAAGGAGACGCGTTCTGTCTCTTAGAGATGAACGTTCTTTGGTGCGAAAAGTGCAAATCAATCCCAGAACAACAGCAAAGGACCTTGTGAAGATGCTGGAGGGAAAAAAAGTACAAAGGTATTTATATCCACAGTAAAATGAGTCCTATATCGACATAACCTGAAAGGCCGCTCAGCAAAGAAGAAGCCACTGCTCCAAAAACTGCCATAAAAAAGCCAGACTACGGTTTGCAACTGCACATGGAGACAAAGATCGTACTTTTGGTCTGATGAAACAAAAATAGAACTGTTTGGCCATAATGACCATCATTATGTTTGGAGGAAAAAGGGGGAGGCTTGCAAGCCGAAGAACACCATCCCAACCGTGAAGCACGGTGGTGGCAGCATCATGTTGTGGGGGTGCTTTGCTGCAGGAGGGACTGGTTCACTTCACAAAATAGTTGGCATCACGAGGCAGGAAAATTATGTAGATATATTGAAGCAACATCTCAAGACATCAGTCAGGAAGTTAATGCTTGGTCGCAAATGGGTCTTCCAAATGGACAATGACCCCAAGCATACTTCCAAAGTTGTGGCAAAATGGCTTAAGGGCAACAAAGTCAATTTATTGGAGTGGCCATCACAAAGCCCTGACCTCAATCCTATAGAAAATGTTTGGGCAGAACTGAAAAAGCGTGTGCGAGCAAGGAGGCCTACAAACCTGATTCAGTAACACCAGCTCTGTCAGGAGGAATGGGCCAAAATTCACCCAACTTATTATGGTAAGCTTGTGGAAGGCTACCCAAAACATTTGAGCCAAGTTAAACAATTTAAAGGCAATGCCACAAAATACTAATTGAGTATATGTAAACTTCTGACCCACTGGGAATGTGATGAAAGAAATAAAAGCTGAAATAAATCATTCTCTCTACCATTATTCTGACATTTCACATTGTTAAATAAAGTGGTGATCCTAACTGACGTAAGACAGGGAATTTTTACTATGATTAAATGTCAGGAATTGTGAAAAACTGAGTTTAAATGTATTTGGCTAAGGTGGATGTAAACTTCCCACTTCAACTGTATGGGCTACATACAAGCTTCATTAAGGCTACATACAGCCTGGTTTCATAGGCCTCAATTACTTGTACTGTTCCTAATCAGTGTGACTGGGTTTTCTGCCCATCGTAAGACTGTTTGCCCATTGAGCTAAAGCCCTTTATCTGGGGAATGAAGTCTCATTTTCTCAGTTTGGTTCACTATGAGAGAAAATCAAGTCAAAAGTTATTGGTCACATCAATCTATACACATTACCCCATAATGACAAAGTGAAAACAGGTTTTTAGAAATGTTTGCACATGTATTAAAAATAAAAAAACAGAAATAGATTATTTACGTAAGTATTCAGACCCTTTGCTATGAGATTCGAAATTGAGCTCAGGTGCATCCATGATTCTGTGAAACAGAGTATGTTACAGTCCCTGATGTCTCTCTGGAAGGAGATCCTCGCCCTGAGCTCGTCTACTTTATTGTCCAGGGACTGAAGATTAGAGAGTAATATAGTCGGAAGCGGTGGGTGGTGTGAACGCCTCCTGAGTCGGACTAGAAGACCACTCCAAATACCTCTTCTCCGCCGGCGGCATCTTGCAGTAGCCTCGAGGATAAGTTGAATTGCCCTGGTGGGTACGAACAAAGGATCCAATGCTGGAAGGTCGTATTCCTGGACGTAATACTGGTGAGTTACCGCCGTTCTGATATCCAAAAGCTGTATGTAATAACACAAAAACGTTCTGGGCTAATAATTTAAGCCATAAAACACAAAAAAACTAAATACTGCAAAGTTGCTTTGGAGCTAGAAGCAGCGTTGCCATGTCTGACGGCGCCATCTGTTGCCTGAATCATCACGTGATTCACTGTCAAGGCCCAAGGTTGACACCAGGCTGACACCAGGCTGACACCAGGCTGACACCAGGTTGACAACAGGTTGACACCAGGTTGACATTAGGTTGACACCAGGTTGACACCAGGTTGACATTAGGCTGACACCAGGTTGACACCAGGTTGACATTAGGCTGACACCAGGCTGACATTAGGCTGACACCAGGTTGACACCAGGTTGACATTAGGCTGACACCAGGTTGACACCAGGTTGACATTAGGTTGACACCAGGCTGACACCAGGCTGACACCAGGCTGACACCAGGCTGACATTAGGCTGACACCAGGCTGACACCAGGCTGACACCAGGCTGACACCAGGTTGACATTAGGCTGACACCAGGCTGACACCAGGCTGACACCAGGTTGAAACCAGGCTGACACCAGGCTGACACCAGGTTGACACCAGGCTGACACCATGCTGACACCAGGCTGAAACAAGGCTGACACCAGGTTGACACCAGGCTGACACCAGGTTGACACCTGGCTGACACCAGGCTGACACCAGGTTGACATTAGGCTGACACCAGGTTGACACCAGGTTGACATTAGGCTGACACCAGGCTGACATTAGGCTGACACCAGGTTGACACCAGGTTGACATTAGGCTGACACCAGGTTGACACCAGGTTGACATTAGGTTGACACCAGGCTGACACCAGGCTGACACCAGGCTGACACCAGGCTGACATTAGGCTGACACCAGGCTGACACCAGGCTGACACCAGGCTGACACCAGGTTGACATTAGGCTGACACCAGGCTGACACCAGGCTGACACCAGGTTGAAACCAGGCTGACACCAGGCTGACACCAGGTTGACACCAGGCTGACACCATGCTGACACCAGGCTGAAACAAGGCTGACACCAGGTTGACACCAGGCTGACACCAGGTTGACACCTGGCTGACACCAGGCTGACACCAGGTTGACACCAGGCTGATACCAGGCTGAAACCAGGCTGACACCAGGCTGACACCAGGTTGACACCAGGTTGACACCAGGCTGACACCAGGCTGACACCTGGCTGACACCAGGCTGACACCAGGCTGACACCAGGTGGACACCAGGCTGACACCAGGCTGACACCAGGTTGACACCAGGCTGACACCAGTTTGACACCAGGCTGACACCAGGCTGACACCAGGCTGACACCAGGTTGACACCAGGCTGACACCAGGTTGACACCAGGCTGACACCAGGCTGAAACCAGGCTGACACCAGGTTGACACCAGGTTGACACCAGGCTGAAACCATGCTGACACCAGGTTGACACCAGGTTGACACCAGCCTGACACCAGGCTGACACCAGGCTGACACCAGGTTGACACCAGGTTGACACCAGGTTGACACCAGGCTGACACCAGGCTGACACCAGGTTGACACCAGGCTTACACCGGGCTGACACCGGGCTGACACCAGGTTGAAACCAGGCTGACACCAGGCTGACACCAGGCTGACACCAGGTTGACACCAGGTTGACACCAGGCTGAAACCAGGCTGACACCAGGCTGACACCAGGTTGACACCAGGTGGACACCAGGTGGACACCAGGCTGACACCAGGCTGACACAAGCAGTGTCTTGCGGGTCTGGGTACCCACATCCATACCCACACATGCAGTCAGAGCTGGCCCTAGTCTTTTGGGCCCTAGTCTTTTGGGCCCTAGTCTTTTGGGCCCTAGCGTTTTGGGCCCTAGCCTTTTGGGCCCTAGTCTTTTGGGCCCTAGCGTTTTGGTCCCTAGCCTTTTGGGCCCTAGCCTTTTGGGCCCTAGCGTTTTGGGCCCTAGCGTTTTGGGCCCTAGCCTTTTGGGCCCTAGCCTTTTGGGCCCTAGCCTTTTGGACCCTAGTCTTTTGGACCCTAGTCTTTTGGGCACTAGCCTTTTGGACCCTAGTCTTTTGGACCCTAGTCTTTTGGGCCCTAGTCTTTTGGACCCTGGCCTTTTGGACCCTAGTCTTTTGGACACTAGCCTTTTGGACCCTAGTCTTTTGGACCCTAGTCTTTTGGACACTAGCCTTTTGGACCCTAGTCTTTTGGACACTAGCCTTTTGGACACTAGCCTTTTGGACCCTAGTCTTTTGGACCCTAGTCTTTTGGACCCTAGCCTTTTGGACCCTAGTCTTTTGGGCCCTAGCCTTTTGGACCCTGGCCTTTTGGACCCTAGTCTTTTGGACCCTAGTCTTTTGGACCCTAGCCTTTTGGGCCCTAGTCTTTTGGACCCTAGTCTTTTGGACACTAGCCTTTTGGACCCTGGCCTTTTGGACACTAGCCTTTTGGACCCTAGTCTTTTGGACCCTAGTCTTTTGGACACTAGCCTTTTGGACCCTGGCCTTTTGGACCCTAGTCTTTTGGACACTAGCCTTTTGGACCCTAGTCTTTTGGACCCTAGTCTTTTGGACCCTAGTCTTTTGGACACTAGCCTTTTGGACCCTAGTCTTTTGGACACTAGCCTTTTGGACCCTAGTCTTTTGGACACTAGCCTTTTGGACCCTAGCCTTTTGGACCCTAGTCTTTTGGGCCCTAGTCTTTTAGACCCTAGTCTTTTGGACACTAGCCTTTTGGACCCTAGTCTTTTGGGCCCTAGTCTTTTGGACACTAGCCTTTTGGACCCTAGTCTTTTGGACCCTAGTCTTTTGGACCCTAGTCTTTTGGACACTAGCCTTTTGGACCCTAGTCTTTTGGACCCTAGCCTTTTGGACCCTAGCCTTTTGGACCCTAGTCTTTTGGACCCTAGCCTTTTGGACCGCAATCCCTCTTCCTCCCTCTATCCCTCTTCTTCTCTCTATCCCTCTTCCTCTCTCTGTCCCTCTTCCTCTCTTTATCCCTCTTCCTCTCTCTGTCCCTCTTCCTCTCTCTATCCCTCTTCCTCTCTTTATCCCTCTTCCTCTCTCTGTCCCTCTTCCTCCCTCCATCCCTCTTCCTCTCTCTGTCCCTCTTCCTCTCTCTGTCCCTCCCTCTATCCCTTTCCCTCTCTCTATCCCTCCCCCTCTTTCTTTACTCCCTGTCCTGTCTGTGGTGGGCTGCTGCTGGTGGTGAGGAAAGTTTATTTGGACTTTTAATACATGCTGACCCCGTCCCCCGGTGTGTGTATCCAGAGAGCACTCTCCCATGACAGCTACGTCAACGACCCACAGCCAGCGCCGACCAGACCATTCCACACAAACACACACGTTAACACACACACGTTAGCACACACACGTTAGCACACACACGTTAGCACACACACGTTAACACACCTAAAACACACACAGGTTAACACACATAAACACACACACACACATATTTGGACACAGTGATGAATCTGTACTTTGTCATGATGTGTGTGTGTGTGTGTGTGTGTGTGTGTGTGTGTGTGTGTGTGTGTGTGTGTGTGTGTGTGTGTGTGTGTGTGTGTGTGTGTGTTGTGTGTGTGTGTGTGTGTGTGTGTGTGTGAGTGTCTTTCTGTGCTGAGGAAATAGTGGACATGTGTTAGACCGGATCGCCGGGGTTCAGCGGGAGCTCTGATTGGCTCCTAGGGGTTTTATTTGTTTCTTTGGCGAC
>NW_024060205.1:25000-26862 GCF_016432855.1 Salvelinus namaycush
GCTCTCTCAGCCCCATCCATGGCTGCATCCCTGCCCAGTGGGTGGGCCTATGCCCTCTCAGCCCCATCCATGGCTGCATCCCTGCCCAGTGGGTGGGCCTATGCTCTCTCAGCCCCATCCATGGCTGAGCCCCTGCCCAGTGGGTGGGCCTATGCTCTCTCAGCCCCATCCATGGCTGCATCCCTGCCCAGTGGGTGGGCCTATGCCCTCTCAGCCCCATCCATGGCTGCATCCCTGCCCAGTGGGTGGGCCTATGCTCTCTCAGCCCCATCCATGGCTGAGCCCCTGCCCAGTGGGTGGGCCTATGCTCTCTCAGCCCCATCCATGGCTGAGCCCCTGCCCTGCCCAGTGGGTGGGCCTATGCTCTCTCAGCCCCATCCATGGCTGAGCCCCTGCCCTGCCCAGTGGGTGGGCCTATGCTCTCTCAGCCCCATCCATGGCTGAGCCCCTGCCCTGCCCAGTGGGTGGGCCTATGCTCTCCCAGCCCCATCCATGGCTGCATCCCTGCCCAGGCGTGTGAAATCCATAGATTAGGGCCTCATTTATTTATTTCAATTGACTGATTTCTTTATATGACCTGTAACTCAGTAAAAAATAAATAATTGTTGCATGTTGTTTTGATATTTTTGTTGAGTATAAAATCTGATAAGTACCCAGAAATGTTATCAGGTATTGACAATTCATGTTCTACAAAACTCCTTCCTGAGAATGGAACTGGCCACACCCCTGAGAATGGAACTGGCCACACCCCTGAGAATGGAACTGGCCACACCCCTGAGAATGGAACTGGACACACCCCCTGAGAATGTAACTGGCCACACCCCTGAGAATGTAACTGGCCACACCCCCTGAGAATGTAACTGGCCACACCCCTGATAATGTAACTGGCCACACCCCCTGAGAATGGAACTGGCCACACCCCTGAGAATGGAACTGGCCACACCCCCTGAGAATGTAACTGGCCACACCCCTGAGAATGGAACTGGCCACACCCCTGAGAATGTAACTGGCCACACCCCTGAGAATGGAACTGGCCACACCCCTGAGAATGGAACTGGCCACACCCCTGAGAATGGAACTGGCCACACCCCTGAGAATGGAACTGGCCACACCCCTGAGAATGGAACTGGCCACACCCCTGAGAATGGAACTGGCCACACCCCCTGAGAATTTAACTGGCCACACCCCTGAGAATGGAACTGGCCACACCCCCTGAGAATGGAACTGGCCACACCCCTGAACTGGCCACACCCCTGAGAATGGAACTGGCCACACCCCTGAGAATGGAACTGGCCACACCCCTGAGAATGGAACTGGCCACACCCCCTGAGAATGTAACTGGCCACACCCCTGAGAATGGAACTGGCCACACCCCCTGAGAATGGAACTGGCCAAACCCCTGAACTGGCCACACCCCTGAGAATGGAACTGGCCACACCCCTGAGAATGGAACTGGCCACACCCCTGAGAATGGAACTGGCCACACCCCTGAGAATGGAACTGGCCACACCCCTGAGAATGGAACTGGCCACACCCCCTGAGAATGTAACTAGCCACACCCCTGAGAATGGAACTGGCCACACCCCCTGAGAATGGAACTGGCCACACCCCCTGAACTGGCCACACCCCTGAGAATGTAACTGGCCACACCCCTGAGAATGGAACTGGCCACACCCCCTGAGAATGGAACTGGCCACACCCCTGAGAATGTAACTGGCCACACCCCTGAGAATGGAACTGGCCACACCCCTGAGAATGTAACTGGCCACACCCCCTGAGGATGTAACTGGCCACACCCCTGAGAATGGAACTGGCCACACCCCTGAGAATGGAACTGGCCACACCCCTGAGAATGGAACTGG
>NW_024060206.1:2500-10000 GCF_016432855.1 Salvelinus namaycush
ACCTGGACAACAGAGGAGAACCATGGAGACCCAACGTGAACCAAATCCGCCCACCACCAAGCTGGGACATTTGGAACAAATGTTAGGACAAATCGGGCGCCGAAGGGTTGGAATAACACCCTAAATCGGGCGCCGAAGGGTTGGAATAACACCCTAAATCGGGCGCCGAAGGGTTGGGAATCACCCTAAATCGGTCGCCGGAGGTAAAAGGTCCAAGGGACCATGGTTCCGAGGGGCTCACATCCCTCAAACGTGTCCGTTTCACGTTTCCTAATCGGACTGAGCAGTTTGCCACCACCGCCGATTCTCTAGGACATGGAAGTCCTGTTGTCAAAAGTCAGGTTTCTCAAATCGCGCCGGTACCTGTCTGGTCCACCCACCAGGGAGTGTGTCATCGCCGGACAGGCCGAATTATCGAAAAAAGGCGTGTCAATCGATAGATTTCAATGTGCTCCGATTTTTTGCCAAAAGTTTGTGGACACTAAAACCGTTAAAACGTTAATAACCCAAAAAATACAACTCCAATCTGGTTGAGGTTTTTTTTGCACGAAAGGGTACAAATAGACGAACATTTTCATCTAATTATAACCGTTTTTCTATAAAACATTTTAATAGAAAATCGTGTTTTAATGTTTTGGGGAAAAAAATCACTTGCCAGTACAATAGATTCCTATGGTTCCGAATTTTTTTTTACAGTGGATAACTGTTGACCATCACGAGAGAGGGTATGAGCCAAAATTTGGGGCATCTAGCCCATCGGAAATTATGTTTTATCATTATTTCAAGATTTCGGGAATTGGTCGAAAAAGTGACAGAGTGCCACTGCCGTGCACCTGGTATTATTTTTGGGTTACCAGGTGCATATTTTTATAATGGTTTTAAATGATTTTAGATAGGCTACATACCTCAATACCCTATATGGAACAACCATACTACGGACCCAAGTCAGTTGGGGCCGGCCTGAGTGATTTATGAAGCTTTTAAAAAATGTCTGTACTCATCCTCCCTTCTGTGCACCTGGTATTATTTTTGGGTTACCAGGTGCTCCTATTGAAATCGAATGAGTGCACCTGGTATTATTTTTGGGTTACCAGGTGCTGCTATTGAAATCGAATGAAAATGATTTTAAATGGCCTGCAGACACCCATGCCCGCTATGGGAGCACCATACTATGGGCACAAGTCAGTGGGGGCCGGCCTGAGGGATTTATGGAGCTTTTCAAAAAAGGTCCGAAAATATTCTATGTTGAACTACTCAGGAAAAACGGCTAAGTGCCCTCTTTTGGGTTACCAGGTGCTCCTATTCTAATCGAATGAAAATGAATTTAAATGACCTGCAGACACCCATGCCCGCTATGGGAGCACCATACTATGGGCACAAGTCAGTGGGCACCGGCCTAAGGGATTTATGGAGCTTTTATATAAAATGTCTGTACTCATCCTCCCCTCCGTGCACCTGGTATTATTTTTGGGTTACCAGGTGCTCCTATTCTAATCGAATGAAAATGAATTTAAATGACCTGCAGACACCCATGCCCGCTATGGGAGCACCATACTATGGGCACAAGTCAGTGGGCACCGGCCTAAGGGATTTATGGAGCTTTTATATAAAATGTCTGTACTCATCCTCCCCTCCGTGCACCTGGTATTATTTTTGGGTTACCAGGTGCTCCTATTCTAATCGAATGAAAATGAATTTAAATGACCTGCAGACACCCATGCCCGCTATGGGAGCACCATACTATGGGCACAAGTCAGTGGGCACCGGCCTAAGGGATTTATGGAGCTTTTATATAAAATGTCTGTACTCATCCTCCCCTCCGTGCACCTGGTATTATTTTTGGGTTACCAGGTGCTCCTATTCTAATCGAATGAAAATGAATTTAAATGACCTGCAGACACCCATGCCCGCTATGGGAGCACCATACTATGGGCACAAGTCAGTGGGCACCGGCCTAAGGGATTTATGGAGCTTTTATATAAAATGTCTGTACTCATCCTCCCCTCCGTGCACCTGGTATTATTTTTGGGTTACCAGGTGCTCCCATTCTAATCGAATGAGTGCACCTGGTATTATTTTTGGGTTACTAGGTGCTCCTATTGAAATCGAATGAAAATGACACACAAAGACAAGGATTAATTGCAAAAAATATTGTATTTATTTAGAGTTATTCATGGATTGATTTGTCCCTCAATTAGTCTCCGAGCCTGGCTTGCATTATGAGGCAAATTATGGGAACGGTAGTAGCGTGCCTGCGTCTCCAGGGAGTGACACATGTGGTCAGCCACAGTTCCACGGTCTGTAAGCGACCCAAGATTAAAGTTTAATGTGGCAATGCTTCTTCGAATTGTACCAAATGTCACTTTCCTTCCAATGCCAAACTCTGCAAAAATCTTACCCACACAATCACAGAGATTACCGTATGGTTTACCAGAGCATGTGAAAAAGAAGAGTGTTGTGTCTGGGGTCATTCCACTCAGATGAGGCCTGATCCGATGGAATCGTTGAAGCCAAGTGTATTCCTCATCAGATATAACAATTCTGCACTCCCCGAAGCTGTAGTTAGTTTTGTGGCTTGCTACAGTCATTTGATAAACCCCACTTTCATTGGTTATTTCATTGAAATCACTCTCACCGAACATGGTGACTGGAGATCGTCGAGTTCCATTAAAAGTCGCCAACCGGCTGGACATGAGAGCCGCAAACCTGCGTCTGTCAGATGAGGTGGCTCGGACTTCCAGCCTGCTGAGAACAGAAGGAATAGATGCATTGCTTAGCTCCAAAAATCGTTTTAACTCCGCAGCGCTGAGCACCTCGTCCCTGCAGCGTCTGCGAAATTGTGCCATGTGCGTTGCCAGGCTCTGCCTAGAATCCCTGTCTATCTTTGCCAAGCAGAGTAACAATTTGCGAATTACACTGGCTTTAGCTTGCAGACCATTCGGCCGGAACTGAATAAGATATTTCAGGAAACTTCTAACATCTGATCGGTATAGTTTTAATGTGGATGGTGCCAAACTACGGCCTTCACATGTCCGGTACCACTCATACACACGCATGTAGTTGTCCAGAAAACACAGCCCTTCATCGGATTTGTCCTCGGACATAATGCGGAGGAATTCCCGTACTCGTGACAGACTGGTGTGACTATTGTCTATTCTTTTAACTGAAGGGTTAATACCCTTAATATAGGTAGCATATTCATTCAAAATGACATCACTCAAACCTTCAGTTGTGGACGGCACACCACCGCCGCCTCCATCACTTTCGCTATCGGTGGAAGGCGACATGACGCTGCATTGCTCCCCCGGTTCCGAGCATTGTTCACCGGTTGACTGCACCGTCGCCTGACTGGTTGACTGCACCGCTGACTGCTCACTCTCGCCACTCAGCTGCTGTTCTGCGGACAACTCACTTCCAACGCCGTTGTTAGGCTCCATACAATCCCCTGGGTAGGCCTGCTGTGTCTCAGCCGAAATCGGGCTACATTGCACGGCATGATTCCATTCCATAGATGCGTGTGTAAGTCCATGGACAGTCTTAAAATGTTTGTCTATCCGCGAAATATGCGTCTTGGTACAAAGTCCACAGTCATGTCGTTTTTGTTTGCTGTCCATAGCTAGCTTCTCTCTCCTGCCTTCCTGTGTGTATGTTTGTTAGCTTCCAACCGTCGCCTAATCAATGGCCTAATTATCACCAGGTGTGGATACAGGTGCGGCGCGAGCGGGGCACGGGCGGGGCACGGGCGGGGCAAGGGCGGGGCTGTGTCATAGCTATGCCCTGCTTAGGGCTATAGACATGAATTGTTATGCCGGAAAATAGGCACCTTGAATGGGATTCAATTCATAGAGCACTGCCCTTGGAGCCCACAGGCTCAGATGCCACATGCCACAATACCACTTCCACATACCACAATGCCACTTCCACATACCACAATGCCACTTCCACATACCACAATGCCACTTACACAAGTGTCAAACGCCCCTTCACCAAGTGCCAAACGCCCCAACCCTAACCCTAACCCTAACCCTAACCCTAACCCTAACCCTAAGAAGGTCGTAAGTTCCATCAGCAGTGCCACAGGTGCCATAGGTGCCAAACCCCTGCCTGGGTAATTTTTAAAGCTATTTAAAAAAAAAAAAATATGCCGGGCAAGAGGCACTCTGACCGGGGTAACATTAGGTGTGCACTGCCCCCCCCTGGAGCCCTGTGGCACTTGGCACTTGGCACTTGGCACTTTAAACCTTTCATAAGTGCCATAGGTGCCAGACCCCTGACTGGGTCATTTTTAAAGAATAAAGGGCTACACACATTAAATACTATGCCGGGCAAGAGGCACTCTGACCGGGGTAACATTAGGTGTGCACTGCCCCCCTGGAGCCCTGTGGCACTTGGCACTTGGCACTTGGCACTTTAAACCTTTCATAAGTGCCATAGGTGCCAGACCCCTGACTGGGTCATTTTAAATAAAGGATAATAGGCTACACACATTAAATACTATGCCGGGCAAGAGGCACTCTGACCGGGGTAACATTATGTGTGCACTGCCCCCCTGGAGCCCTGTGGCACTTGGCACTTGGCACTTGGCACTTTAAACCTTTCATAAGTGCCATAGGTGCCAGACCCCTGACTGGGTCATTTTAAATAAAGGATAATGGGCTACACACATTAAATACTATGCCGGGCAAGAGGCACTCTGACCGGGGTAACATTATGTGTGCACTGCCCCCCTGGAGCCCTGTGGCACTTGGCACTTGGCACTTGGCACTTTAAACCTTTCATAAGTGCCATAGGTGCCAGACCCCTGACTGGGTCATTTTAAATAAAGGATAATAGGCTACACACATTAAATACTATGCCGGGCAAGAGGCACTCTGACCGGGGTAACATTAGGTGTGCACTGCCCCCCTGGAGCCCTGTGGCACTTGGCACTTGGCACTTGGCACTTTAAACCTTTCATAAGTGCCATAGGTGCCAGACCCCTGACTGGGTCATTTTAAATAAAGGATAATAGGCTACACACATTAAATACTATGCCGGGCAAGAGGCACTCTGACCGGGGTAACATTAGGTGTGCACTGCCCCCCTGGAGCCCTGTGGCACTTGGCACTTGGCACTTGGCACTTTAAACCTTTCATAAGTGCCATAGGTGCCAGACCCCTGACTGGGTCATTTTAAATAAAGGATAATAGGCTACACACATTAAATACTATGCCGGGCAAGAGGCACTCTGACCGGGGTAACATTAGGTGTGCACTGCCCCCCTGGAGCCCTGTGGCACTTGGCACTTGGCACTTGGCACTTTAAACCTTTCATAAGTGCCATAGGTGCCAGACCCCTGACTGGGTCATTTTAAATAAAGGATAATAGGCTACACACATTAAATACTATGCCGGGCAAGAGGCACTCTGACCGGGGTAACATTAGGTGTGCACTGCCCCCCTGGAGCCCTGTGGCACTTGGCACTTGGCACTTGGCACTTTAAACCTTTCATAAGTGCCATAGGTGCCAGACCCCTGACTGGGTCATTTTAAATAAAGGATAATAGGCTACACACATTAAATACTATGCCGGGCAAGAGGCACTCTGACCGGGGTAACATTAGGTGTGCACTGCCCCCCTGGAGCCCTGTGGCACTTGGCACTTGGCACTTGGCACTTTAAACCTTTCATAAGTGCCATAGGTGCCAGACCCCTGACTGGGTCATTTTAAATAAAGGATAATAGGCTACACACATTAAATACTATGCCGGGCAAGAGGCACTCTGACCGGGGTAACATTAGGTGTGCACTGCCCCCCTGGAGCCCTGTGGCACTTGGCACTTGGCACTTGGCACTTTAAACCTTTCATAAGTGCCATAGGTGCCAGACCCCTGACTGGGTCATTTTAAATAAAGGATAATAGGCTACACACATTAAATACTATGCCGGGCAAGAGGCACTCTGACCGGGGTAACATTAGGTGTGCACTGCCCCCCTGGAGCCCTGTGGCACTTGGCACTTGGCACTTGGCACTTTAAACCTTTCATAAGTGCCATAGGTGCCAGACCCCTGACTGGGTCATTTTAAATAAAGGATAATAGGCTACACACATTAAATACTATGCCGGGCAAGAGGCACTCTGACCGGGGTAACATTAGGTGTGCACTGCCCCCCTGGAGCCCTGTGGCACTTGGCACTTGGCACTTGGCACTTTAAACCTTTCATAAGTGCCATAGGTGCCAGACCCCTGACTGGGTCATTTTAAATAAAGGATAATAGGCTACACACATTAAATACTATGCCGGGCAAGAGGCACTCTGACCGGGGTAACATTAGGTGTGCACTGCCCCCCTGGAGCCCTGTGGCACTTGGCACTTGGCACTTGGCACTTTAAACCTTTCATAAGTGCCATAGGTGCCAGACCCCTGACTGGGTCATTTTAAATAAAGGATAATAGGCTACACACATTAAATACTATGCCGGGCAAGAGGCACTCTGACCGGGGTAACATTAGGTGTGCACTGCCCCCCTGGAGCCCTGTGGCACTTGGCACTTGGCACTTGGCACTTTAAACCTTTCATAAGTGCCATAGGTGCCAGACCCCTGACTGGGTCATTTTAAATAAAGGATAATAGGCTACACACATTAAATACTATGCCGGGCAAGAGGCACTCTGACCGGGGTAACATTAGGTGTGCACTGCCCCCCTGGAGCCCTGTGGCACTTGGCACTTGGCACTTGGCACTTTAAACCTTTCATAAGTGCCATAGGTGCCAGACCCCTGACTGGGTCATTTTAAATAAAGGATAATAGGCTACACACATTAAATACTATGCCGGGCAAGAGGCACTCTGACCGGGGTAACATTAGGTGTGCACTGCCCCCCTGGAGCCCTGTGGCACTTGGCACTTGGCACTTGGCACTTTAAACCTTTCATAAGTGCCATAGGTGCCAGACCCCTGACTGGGTCATTTTAAATAAAGGATAATAGGCTACACACATTAAATACTATGCCGGGCAAGAGGCACTCTGACCGGGGTAACATTATGTGTGCACTGCCCCCCTGGAGCCCTGTGGCACTTGGCACTTGGCACTTGGCACTTTAAACCTTTCATAAGTGCCATAGGTGCCAGACCCCTGACTGGGTCATTTTAAATAAAGGATAATAGGCTACACACATTAAATACTATGCCGGGCAAGAGGCACTCTGACCGGGGTAACATTAGGTGTGCACTGCCCCCCTGGAGCCCTGTGGCACTTGGCACTTGGCACTTGGCACTTTAAACCTTTCATAAGTGCCATAGGTGCCAGACCCCTGACTGGGTCATTTTAAATAAAGGATAATAGGCTACACACATTAAATACTATGCCGGGCAAGAGGCACTCTGACCGGGGTAACATTAGGTGTGCACTGCCCCCCTGGAGCCCTGTGGCACTTGGCACTTGGCACTTGGCACTTTAAACCTTTCATAAGTGCCATAGGTGCCAGACCCCTGACTGGGTCATTTTAAATAAAGGATAA
>NW_024060206.1:17500-25000 GCF_016432855.1 Salvelinus namaycush
AACTGTCCACAGTGTTCCTGTCATCGAGTTCTAACAGTACTGCAAAAATATCACTTACAGAGTGCATCAAACATGATTTAGAGCTTGTTTATGAAAAAGTGATTATTTCTGTTTTTCAACATGATTTGGAGCTGGTTTTTGAAAAAGTGTTTATTTCTGTAATTCAAGGTTGCAGCTTCCTGAAAACTGTCCACAGTGTTCCTGTCATCGAGTTCTAACAGTACTGCAAAAATTTCACTTACAGAGTGCATCAAACATGATTTAGAGCTTGTTTATGGAAAAGTGATTATTTCTGTATTTCAACATGATTTGGAGCTGGTTTTTGAAAAAGTGTTTATTTCTGTTTTTCAACATGATTTAGAGCTTGTTTATGAAAAAGTGTTTTTCAGTTTTTCAACATGATTTAGTGCTTGTTTTTGGAAAAGTGTTTATTTCTGTAATTCAAGGTTGCAGCTTGCTGAAAACTGTCCACAGTGTTCCTGTCATCGAGTTCTAACAGTACTGCAAAAATGTCACTTACAGAGTGCATCAAACATGATTTAGAGCTTGTTTATGGAAAAGTGATTATTTCTGTATTTCAACATGATTTGGAGCTGGTTTTTGAAAAAGTGTTTATTTCTGTTTTTCAACATGATTTAGAGCTTGTTTTTGGAAAAGTGTTTATTTCTGTAATTCAAGGTTGCAGCTTGCTGAAAACTGTCCACAGTGTTCCTGTCATCGAGTTCTAACAGTACTGCAAAAATGTCACTTACAGAGTGCATCAAACATGATTTAGAGCTTGTTTATGGAAAAGTGATTATTTCTGTATTTCAACATGATTTGGAGCTGGTTTTTGAAAAAGTGTTTATTTCTGTTTTTCAACATGATTTAGAGCTTGTTTATGAAAAAGTGTTTTTTCAGTTTTTCAACATGATTTAGAGCTTGTTTTTGGAAAAGTGTTTATTTCTGTAATTCAAGGTTGCAGCTTGCTGAAAACTGTCCACAGTGTTCCTGTCATCGAGTTCTAACAGTACTGCAAAAATGTCACTTACAGAGTGCATCAAACATGATTTAGAGCTTGTTTATGGAAAAGTGATTATTTCTGTATTTCAACATGATTTGGAGCTGGTTTTTGAAAAAGTGTTTATTTCTGTTTTTCAACATGATTTAGAGCTTGTTTATGAAAAAGTGTTTTTTCAGTTTTTCAACATGATTTAGAGCTTGTTTTTGGAAAAGTGTTTATTTCTGTAATTCAAGGTTGCAGCTTGCTGAAAACTGTCCACAGTGTTCCTGTCATCGAGTTCTAACAGTACTGCAAAAATGTCACTTACAGAGTGCATCAAACATGATTTAGAGCTTGTTTATGGAAAAGTGATTATTTCTGTATTTCAACATGATTTGGAGCTGGTTTTTGAAAAAGTGTTTATTTCTGTTTTTCAACATGATTTAGAGCTTGTTTATGAAAAAGTGTTTTTTCAGTTTTTCAACATGATTTAGAGCTTGTTTTTGGAAAAGTGTTTATTTCTGTAATTCAAGGTTGCAGCTTGCTGAAAACTGTCCACAGTGTTCCTGTCATCGAGTTCTAACAGTACTGCAAAAATGTCACTTACAGAGTGCATCAAACATGATTTAGAGCTTGTTTATGGAAAAGTGATTATTTCTGTATTTCAACATGATTTGGAGCTGGTTTTTGAAAAAGTGTTTATTTCTGTTTTTCAACATGATTTAGAGCTTGTTTATGAAAAAGTGTTTTTTCAGTTTTCAACATGATTTAGAGCTTGTTTTTGGAAAAGTGTTTATTTCTGTAATTCAAGGTTGCAGCTTGCTGAAAACTGTCCACAGTGTTCCTGTCATCGAGTTCTAACAGTACTGCAAAAATGTCACTTACAGAGTGCATCAAACATGATTTAGAGCTTGTTTATGGAAAAGTGATTATTTCTGTATTTCAACATGATTTGGAGCTGGTTTTTGAAAAAGTGTTTATTTCTGTTTTTCAACATGATTTAGAGCTTGTTTATGAAAAAGTGTTTTTTCAGTTTTTCAACATGATTTAGAGCTTGTTTTTGGAAAAGTGTTTATTTCTGTAATTCAAGGTTGCAGCTTGCTGAAAACTGTCCACAGTGTTCCTGTCATCGAGTTCTAACAGTACTGCAAAAATGTCACTTACAGAGTGCATCAAACATGATTTAGAGCTTGTTTATGGAAAAGTGATTATTTCTGTATTTCAACATGATTTGGAGCTGGTTTTTGAAAAAGTGTTTATTTCTGTTTTTCAACATGATTTAGAGCTTGTTTATGAAAAAGTGTTTTTTCAGTTTTTCAACATGATTTAGAGCTTGTTTTTGGAAAAGTGTTTATTTCTGTAATTCAAGGTTGCAGCTTGCTGAAAACTGTCCACAGTGTTCCTGTCATCGAGTTCTAACAGTACTGCAAAAATGTCACTTACAGAGTGCATCAAACATGATTTAGAGCTTGTTTATGGAAAAGTGATTATTTCTGTATTTCAACATGATTTGGAGCTGGTTTTTGAAAAAGTGTTATTCTGTTTTTCAACATGATTTAGAGCTTGTTTATGAAAAGTGTTTTTTCAGTTTTTCAACATGATTTAGAGCTTGTTTTTGGAAAAGTGTTTATTTCTGTAATTCAAGGTTGCAGCTTGCTGAAAACTGTCCACAGTGTTCCTGTCATCGAGTTCTAACAGTACTGCAAAAATGTCACTTACAGAGTGCATCAAACATGATTTAGAGCTTGTTTATGGAAAAGTGATTATTTCTGTATTTCAACATGATTTGGAGCTGGTTTTTGAAAAAGTGTTTATTTCTGTTTTTCAACATGATTTAGAGCTTGTTTATGAAAAAGTGTTTTTTCAGTTTTTCAACATGATTTAGAGCTTGTTTTTGGAAAAGTGTTTATTTCTGTAATTCAAGGTTGCAGATTGCTGAAAACTGTCCACAGTGTTCCTGTCATCGAGTTCTAACAGTACTGCAAAAATGTCACTTACAGAGTGCATCAAACATGATTTAGAGCTTGTTTATGGAAAAGTGATTATTTCTGTATTTCAACATGATTTGGAGCTGGTTTTTGAAAAAGTGTTTATTTCTGTTTTTCAACATGATTTAGAGCTTGTTTATGAAAAAGTGTTTTTTCAGTTTTTCAACATGATTTAGAGCTTGTTTTTGGAAAAGTGTTTATTTCTGTAATTCAAGGTTGCAGCTTGCTGAAAACTGTCCACAGTGTTCCTGTCATCGAGTTCTAACAGTACTGCAAAAATGTCACTTACAGAGTGCATCAAACATGATTTAGAGCTTGTTTATGGAAAAGTGATTATTTCTGTATTTCAACATGATTTGGAGCTGGTTTTTGAAAAAGTGTTTATTTCTGTTTTTCAACATGATTTAGAGCTTGTTTATGAAAAAGTGTTTTTTCAGTTTTTCAACATGATTTAGAGCTTGTTTTTGGAAAAGTGTTTATTTCTGTAATTCAAGGTTGCAGCTTGCTGAAAACTGTCCACAGTGTTCCTGTCATCGAGTTCTAACAGTACTGCAAAAATGTCACTTACAGAGTGCATCAAACATGATTTAGAGCTTGTTTATGGAAAAGTGATTATTTCTGTATTTCAACATGATTTGGAGCTTGTTTTTGAAAAAGTGTTTATTTCTGTTTTTCAACATGATTTAGAGCTTGTTTATGAAAAAGTGTTTTTTCAGTTTTTCAACATGATTTAGAGCTTGTTTTTGGAAAAGTGTTTATTTCTGTAATTCAAGGTTGCAG
This sequence comes from Salvelinus namaycush, assembly GCF_016432855.1. NCBI lineage: Eukaryota > Metazoa > Chordata > Actinopteri > Salmoniformes > Salmonidae > Salvelinus > Salvelinus namaycush. The sequence continues at coordinate 21,251 of NW_024060206.1, forward strand.
CTTGCTGAAAACTGTCCACAGTGTTCCTGTCATCGAGTTCTAACAGTACTGCAAAAATGTCACTTACAGAGTGCATCAAACATGATTTAGAGCTTGTTTATGGAAAAGTGATTATTTCTGTATTTCAACATGATTTGGAGCTGGTTTTTGAAAAAGTGTTTATTTCTGTTTTTCAACATGATTTAGAGCTTGTTTATGAAAAAGTGTTTTTTCAGTTTTTCAACATGATTTAGAGCTTGTTTTTGGAAAAGTGTTTATTTCTGTAATTCAAGGTTGCAGCTTGCTGAAAACTGTCCACAGTGTTCCTGTCATCGAGTTCTAACAGTACTGCAAAAATGTCACTTACAGAGTGCATCAAACATGATTTAGAGCTTGTTTATGGAAAAGTGATTATTTCTGTATTTCAACATGATTTGGAGCTGGTTTTTGAAAAAGTGTTTATTTCTGTTTTTCAACATGATTTAGAGCTTGTTTATGAAAAAGTGTTTTTTCAGTTTTTCAACATGATTTAGAGCTTGTTTTTGGAAAAGTGTTTATTTCTGTAATTCAAGGTTGCAGCTTGCTGAAAACTGTCCACAGTGTTCCTGTCATCGAGTTCTAACAGTACTGCAAAAATGTCACTTACAGAGTGCATCAAACATGATTTAGAGCTTGTTTATGGAAAAGTGATTATTTCTGTATTTCAACATGATTTGGAGCTGGTTTTTGAAAAAGTGTTTATTTCTGTTTTTCAACATGATTTAGAGCTTGTTTATGAAAAAGTGTTTTTTCAGTTTTTCAACATGATTTAGAGCTTGTTTTTGGAAAAGTGTTTATTTCTGTAATTCAAGGTTGCAGCTTGCTGAAAACTGTCCACAGTGTTCCTGTCATCGAGTTCTAACAGTACTGCAAAAATGTCACTTACAGAGTGCATCAAACATGATTTAGAGCTTGTTTATGGAAAAGTGATTATTTCTGTATTTCAACATGATTTGGAGCTTGTTTTTGAAAAAGTGTTTATTTCTGTTTTTCAACATGATTTAGAGCTTGTTTATGAAAAAGTGTTTTTTCAGTTTTTCAACATGATTTAGAGCTTGTTTTTGGAAAAGTGTTTATTTCTGTAATTCAAGGTTGCAGCTTGCTGAAAACTGTCCACAGTGTTCCTGTCATCGAGTTCTAACAGTACTGCAAAAATGTCACTTACAGAGTGCATCAAACATGATTTAGAGCTTGTTTATGGAAAAGTGATTATTTCTGTATTTCAACATGATTTGGAGCTGGTTTTTGAAAAAGTGTTTATTTCTGTTTTTCAACATGATTTAGAGCTTGTTTATGAAAAAGTGTTTTTTCAGTTTTTCAACATGATTTAGAGCTTGTTTTTGGAAAAGTGTTTATTTCTGTAATTCAAGGTTGCAGCTTGCTGAAAACTGTCCACAGTGTTCCTGTCATCGAGTTCTAACAGTACTGCAAAAATGTCACTTACAGAGTGCATCAAACATGATTTAGAGCTTGTTTATGGAAAAGTGATTATTTCTGTATTTCAACATGATTTGGAGCTGGTTTTTGAAAAAGTGTTTATTTCTGTTTTTCAACATGATTTAGAGCTTGTTTATGAAAAAGTGTTTTTTCAGTTTTTCAACATGATTTAGAGCTTGTTTTTGGAAAAGTGTTTATTTCTGTAATTCAAGGTTGCAGCTTGCTGAAAACTGTCCACAGTGTTCCTGTCATCGAGTTCTAACAGTACTGCAAAAATGTCACTTACAGAGTGCATCAAACATGATTTAGAGCTTGTTTATGGAAAAGTGATTATTTCTGTATTTCAACATGATTTGGAGCTGGTTTTTGAAAAAGTGTTTATTTCTGTTTTTCAACATGATTTAGAGCTTGTTTATGAAAAAGTGTTTTTTCAGTTTTTCAACATGATTTAGAGCTTGTTTTTGGAAAAGTGTTTATTTCTGTAATTCAAGGTTGCAGCTTGCTGAAAACTGTCCACAGTGTTCCTGTCATCGAGTTCTAACAGTACTGCAAAAATGTCACTTACAGAGTGCATCAAACATGATTTAGAGCTTGTTTATGGAAAAGTGATTATTTCTGTATTTCAACATGATTTGGAGCTGGTTTTTGAAAAAGTGTTTATTTCTGTTTTTCAACATGATTTAGAGCTTGTTTATGAAAAAGTGTTTTTTCAGTTTTTCAACATGATTTAGAGCTTGTTTTTGGAAAAGTGTTTATTTCTGTAATTCAAGGTTGCAGCTTGCTGAAAACTGTCCACAGTGTTCCTGTCATCGAGTTCTAACAGTACTGCAAAAATGTCACTTACAGAGTGCATCAAACATGATTTAGAGCTTGTTTATGGAAAAGTGATTATTTCTGTATTTCAACATGATTTGGAGCTGGTTTTTGAAAAAGTGTTTATTTCTGTTTTTCAACATGATTTAGAGCTTGTTTATGAAAAAGTGTTTTTTCAGTTTTTCAACATGATTTAGAGCTTGTTTTTGGAAAAGTGTTTATTTCTGTAATTCAAGGTTGCAGCTTGCTGAAAACTGTCCACAGTGTTCCTGTCATCGAGTTCTAACAGTACTGCAAAAATGTCACTTACAGAGTGCATCAAACATGATTTAGAGCTTGTTTATGGAAAAGTGATTATTTCTGTATTTCAACATGATTTGGAGCTGGTTTTTGAAAAAGTGTTTATTTCTGTTTTTCAACATGATTTAGAGCTTGTTTATGAAAAAGTGTTTTTTCAGTTTTTCAACATGATTTAGAGCTTGTTTTTGGAAAAGTGTTTTTTTCTGTAATTCAAGGTTGCAGCTTGCTGAAAACTGTCCACAGTGTTCCTGTCATCGAGTTCTAACAGTACTGCAAAATATCACTTACAGAGTGCATCAAACTGATTTAGAGCTTGTTTTGGAAAAGTGATTATTTCTGTATTTCAACATGATTTGGAGCTGGTTTTTGAAAAAGTGTTTATTTTTTGTTTTCAACATGATTTAGAGCTTGTTTTTGAAAAAGTGTTTTTTCAGTTTTTCAAACATGATTTAGAGCTTGTTTTTGAAAAGTGTTTATTTCTGTAATTCAAGGTTGCCAGCTTGCTGAAAAACTGTCCACAGTGTTCCTCTGATCGAGTTCTAACAGTACTGCAAAAATGTCACTTTACAGAGTGCATCAAACGATGATTAGAGCTGTGTTTATGGAAAAATGATTATTTCTGTATTCAACATGATTTTGAGCTGTTGTTTGAAAAAGTGTTATTTCTGGTTTCAACATGAATTTGGCTGTGTTTTTGAAAAAGGTTTTTTTCAGTTTTTCAACATGATTAGAGCTTGTTTTTGGAAAAAGTTGTTTATTTCTGTAATCAAGGTTGCAGCTTGCGAAAACTGTCCACAGTGTTTCCTGTCATCGAGTTCTAACAGTACTGCAAAAATGTCATTACAGAGTGCATCAAAACTGATTTAGAAGCTTTGTTTATGGAAAAAGTGATTATTCTGTATTTCAACATGATTTGGAGCTGTTTTTGAAAAAGTGTTATTTTCTGTTTATCACATGATTTAGAGCTTGTTTTTGAAAAAGTGTTTTTTTCAGTTTTTCAACATGATTTAGAGCTCGTTTTTGGGAAAAGTGTTTTTATATTCGTGTAATTTCAAGTGTTCAGCTTTTGCTGGAAAAAACTGTCCCACAGTGTTCCTGTCATCGAGTTCTACCTAAAAACAGTACTCCTTTGCTTGTTCAAAAATTCACTTACAGGAAGTGCATAAACAGTCACATGATTTT
>NW_024060207.1:0-26844 GCF_016432855.1 Salvelinus namaycush
GTCTGTCATAATAATAATAGAGACATATATCTAGATGGTCTGTCATAATATAATAGAGACAGTAGATCTAGCTGGTCTGTCATAATATAATAGAGACAGTAGATCTAGCTGGTCTGTCATAATATAATAGAGACAGTAGATCTAGCTGGTCTGTCATAACATAATCGAGACAGTAGATCTAGCTGGTCTGTCATAATATAATAGAGACAGTAGATCTAGCTGGTCTGTCATAATATAATAGAGACAGTAGATCTAGCTGGTCTATCATATAATAGACAATAGATCTAGCTGGTCTGTCATAATATAATAGAGACAGTAGATCTAGCTGGTCTGTCATAATGTAATAGAGACATTAGATCTAGCTGGTCTGTCATAATATAATAGAGACAGTAGATCTAGCTGGTCTGTCATAATATAATAGAGACAGTAGATCTAGCTGGTCTGTCTAATATAATAGAGACAGTAGATCTAGCTGGTCTGTCATAATATAATAGAGACATTAGATCTAGCTGGTCTGTCATAATATAATAGAGACAGTAGATCTAGCTGGTCTGTCATAATATAATAGAGACAGTAGATCTAGCTGGTCTGTCATATAATAGAGACAGTAGATCTAGCTGGTCTGTCATAATATAATAGAGACAGTAGATCTAGCTGGTCTGTCATAATATAATAGAGACAGTAGATCTAGCTGGTCTGTCATAATATAAAAGAGACAGTAGATCTAGCCTGTCTGTCATAATATAATAGAGACAGTAGATCTAGCTGGTCTGTCATAATATAATAGAGACATTAGATCTAGCTGGTCTGTCATAATATAATAGAGACAGTAGATCTAGCTGGTCTGTCATAATAGAGACAGTATATCTAGCTGGTCTGTCATAATAATAGAGACAGTAGATCTAGCTGGTCTGTCATAATATAATAGAGACAGTAGATCTAGCTGCTGTCATAATATATAGACAGTAGATCTAGCTGGTCTGTCATAATATAATAGAGACAGTAGATCTAGCTGGTCTGTCATAATATAATAGAGACAGTAGATCTAGCTGGTCTGTCATAATATAATAGAGACATTAGATCTAGCTGGTCTGTCATAATATAATAGAGACAGTAGATCTAGCTGGTCTGTCATAATATAATAGAGACAGTAGATCTAGCTGGTCTGTCATAATATAATAGAGACAGTAGATCTAGCTGGTCTGTCATAATATAATAGAGACAGTAGATCTAGCTGGTCTGTCATAATAGAGACAGTAGATCTAGCTGGTCTGTCATAATATAATAGAGACATTAGATCTAGCTGGTCTGTCATAATATAATAGAGACAGTAGATCTAGCTGGTCTGTCATAATATAATAGAGACATTAGATCTAGCTGGTCTGTCATAATATAATAGAGACAGTAGATCTAGCTGGTCTGTCATAATAATAGAGACAGTAGATCTAGCTGGTCTGTCATAATATAATAGAGACAGTAGATCTAGCTGGTCTGTCATAATATAATAGAGACAGTAGATCTAGCTGGTCTGTCATAATATAATAGAGACAGTAGATCTAGCTGGTCTGTCATAATATAATAGAGACATTAGATCTAGCTGGTCTGTCATAATGTAATAGAGACATTAGATCTAGCTGGTCTATCATAATATAATAGAGACAGTATATCTAGCTGGTCTGTCATAATATAATAGAGACATTAGATCTAGCTGGTCTGTCATAATATAATAGGGACAGTAGATCTAGCTGGTCTGTCATAATATAATAGAGACAGTAGATCTAGCTGGTCTGTCATAATATAATAGAGACAGTAGATCTAGCTGGTCTGTCATAATATAATAGAGACAGTAGATCTAGCTGGTCTGTCATAATATAATAGACTTAGATCTAGCTGGTCTGTCATAATATAATAGAGACAGTAGATCTAGCTGGTCTGTCATAATATAATAGAGACAGTAGATCTAGCTGGTCTGTCATAATATAATAGAGACATTAGATCTAGCTGGTCTGTCATAATATAATAGAGACAGTATATCTAGCTGGTCTGTCATAATATAATAGAGACTGTAGATCTAGCTGGTCTGTCATAATATAATAGAGACAGTATATCTAGCTGGTCTGTCATAATATAATAGAGACAGTAGATCTAGCTGGTCTGTCATAATATAATAGAGACAGTATATCTAGCTGGTCTGTCATAATATAATAGAGACATTAGATCTAGCTGGTCTGTCATAATATAATAGACAGTAGATCTAGCTGGTCTGTCATAATATAATAGAGACAGTAGATCTAGCTGGTCTGTCATAATATAATAGACAGTAGATCTAGCTGGTCTGTCATAATATAATAGAGACAGTAGATCTAGCTGGTCTGTCATAATATAATAGAGACATTCGATCTAGCTGGTCTGTCATAATATAATAGAGACATTCGATCTAGCTGGTCTGTCATAATATAATAGAGACAGTAGATCTAGCTGGTCTGTCATTATAGACAGTAGATCTAGCTGGTCTGTCATAATAATAGAGACAGTAGATCTAGCTGGTCTGTCATAATATAATAGAGACAGTAGATCTAGCTGGTCTGTCATAATATAATAGAGACAGTAGATCTAGCTGGTCTGTCATAATATAATAGAGACAGTAGATCTAGCTGGTCTGTCATAATATAATAGAGACAGTAGATCTAGCTGGTCTGTCATAATGTAATAGAGACATTAGATCTAGCTGGTCTGTCATAATATAATAGAGACATATCTAGCTGGTCTGTCATAATATAATAGAGACATTAGATCTAGCTGGTCTGTCATAATATAATAGGACAGTAGATCTAGCTGGTCTGTCATAATATAATAGAGACAGTAGATCTAGCTGGTCTGTCATAATAGAGACAGTATATCTAGCTGGTCTGTCATAATATAATAGAGACATTAGATCTAGCTGGTTCTGTCATAATATAATAGAGACAGTAGATCTAGCTGGTCTGTCATAATATAATAGAGACAGTAGATCTAGCTGGTCTGTCATAATATAATAGAGACAGTAGATCTAGCTGGTCTGTCATAATATAATAGAGACCTTAGATCTAGCTGGTCTGTCATAATATAATAGAGACATTATATCTAGCTTGTCTGTCATAATCTAATAGAGACATTAGATCTAGCTGGTCTGTCATAATATATTAGAGACCAGTCGATACTAGGCCCTTATATTATCTGGTCTGTCATAATATAATAGAGACAGTAGATCTAGGTGGTCTTTCATAATATAATAGAGACAGTATATCTAGCTGGTCTGTCATAATATAATAGAGACATTAGATCTAGCTGGTCTGTCATAATATAATAGAGACAGTAGATCTAGCTGGTCTTTCATAATATAATAGAGACAGTAGATCTAGCTGGTCTGTCATAATATAATAGAGACAGTAGATCTAGTGGTCTGTCAAATATAATAGAGACATGTAGATCTAGCTGTCGTCATAATATAATAGAGACATGTAGATCTAGCTGGTCTGTCATATATTAATAGAGACAGTTAGATCTAGCTGGTCTGTCATAATATAATAGATACTTAATCTAGCTGGCTCTGTCATAATATAGTAGAGGCAGTATATCTAGCGGGCCTGTCATAATATAATAGAGACAGTAGATCTAGCTGGTCTGTCATAATATAATAGAGACAGTAGATCTAGCTGGTCTGTCATAATATAATAGATACTGTATATCTAGCTGGTCTGTCATAATATAATAGAGGCAGTATATCTAGCTGGTCTGTCATTGTATAATAGAGACAGTAGATCTAGCTGGTCTGTCATAATATAATAGAGACAGTATATCTAGCTGGTCTGTCATAATATAATAGAGACACTAGATCTAGCTGGTCTGTCATAGTGTAATAGAGACAGTAGATCTAGCTGGTCTGTCATAATATAATAGAGACAGTAGATCTAGCTGGTCTGTCATGATATAATAGAGACAGAGATCTAGCTGGTCTGTCATGATATAATAGAGACAGAGATCTAGCTGGTCTGTCATAATATAATAGATACATTAGATCTAGCTGGTCTGTCATAATATATAGAGACATTCGATCTAGCTGGTCTGTCATAATATAATGGAGACAGTAGATTCTAGGTGGTCTGTCATAATAGAGACAGTATATCTAGGCTGCGTCTGTCAATAACTAGAGACAGTATATCTAGCTGGTCTGTCATAATAAACAGAGACAGTAGATCTAGCTGGTCTGTCATAATATAATAGAGACAGTTGATCTAGCTGAACTGTCATAATATAATAGAGACAGTAGATCTAGGTGGTCTGTCATAATATAATAGAGACAGTAGATCTAGGTGGTCTGTCATAATATAATAGAGACAGTAGATCTAGCTGGTCTATCATAATGTAATAGAGACATTAGATCTAGCTGGTCTGTCATAATATAATAGAGACACTAGATCTAGCTGGTCTGTCATAATATAATAGAGACATTAGATCTAGCTGGTCTGTCATAATATAATAGGGACAGTATATCTAGCTGGTCTGTCATAATATAATAGAGACAGTAGATCTAGCTGGTTCTGTCATAATATAATAGAGACAGTATATCTAGCTGGTTTGTCATAATATAATAGAGACAGTAGATCTAGCTGGTCTGTCATAATATAATAGAGACAGTTATCTAGCTGGTCTGTCATAATATAATAGAGACAGTAGATCTAGCTGGTCTGTCATAATATAATAGAGACAGTAGATCTAGCTGGTCTGTCATAAATATAATAGAGACAGTAATCTAGCTGGTCTGTCATAATATAATAGAGACATAGATCTAGCTGGTCTGTCATAATATATAGGACATATACTCTAGCTGGTCGTCATAATATAATAGAGACATGTAGATCTAGCTGGTCTGTCATATATAATAGAGGACAGTAGATCTAGCTGGTCTGTCATAATATTAATAGAGACAGTAGATCTAGCTGGTCTGTCCATAATATAATAGAGACAGTAGATCTAGCTGGTCTGTCATAATTATAATAGAGACAGTAGATCTAGGCTGGTACTGTCATAATATAAATAGAGACAGTAGATCTAGCTGGTCTGTCATAATATAATAGAGACAGTAGATCTAGCTGGTCTGTCAAAATATAATAGAGACATTTGATCTAATTGGTCTGTCATAATGTAATAGAGAAATTAGATCTAGCTGGTCTGTCATAATATAATAGAGACAGTAGATCTAGCTGGCCTGTCATAATATAATAGAGACAGTAGATCTAGCTGGCCTGTCATAATATAATAGATACTGTAGATCTAGCTGGTCTGTCATAATATAATAGAGAAATTAGATCTAGCTGGTCTATCATAATATAATAGAGACAGTATATCTAGCTGGTCTGTCAATAATATAATAGAGACAGTATATCTAGCTGGTCTGTCATAATATAATAGAGGCAGTAGATCTAGCTGGTCTGTCATAATATAATAGAGACAGTAGATCTAGCTGGTCTGTCAAAATATAATAGAGACAGTAGATCTAGCTGGTCTGTCATAATATAATAGAGACAGTAGATCTAGCTGGTCTGTCATAATATAATAGAGACAGTAGATCTAGCTGGTCTGTCATAATATAATAGAGACAGTAGATCTAGATGGTCTGTCATAATATAATAGAGACAGTAGATCTAGCTGGTCTGTCATAATATGAGACAGTAGATCTAGCTGGTCTGTCATAATATAATAGAGACAGTAGATCTAGCTGGTCTGTCATAATATAATAGAGACATTAGATCTAGCTGGTCTGTCATAATATAATAGAGACATTAGATCTAGCTGGTCTGTCATAAAGTAATAGAGACATTTGATCTAGCTGGTCTGTCATAATATAATAGAGACAGTAGATCTAGCTGGTCTGTCATAATATAATAGAGACAGTAGATCTAGCTGGTCTGTCATAATATAATAGATACTGTAGATCTAGCTGGTCTGTCATAATATAATAGAGACAGTAGATCTAGGTGGTCTGTCATAATAGAGACAGTATATCTAGCTGCTCTGTCATAATATAATAGAGGCAGTAGATCTAGCTGGTCTGTCATAATATAATAGAGACAGTAGATCTAGCTGAACTGTCATAATTTAATAGAGACAGTAGATCTAGCTGGTATGTCATAATATAATAGAGACAGTAGATCTAGCTGGTCTGTCATATTAAAATAGAGACAGTAGATCTAGCTGGTCTGTCATAATATAATAGAGACAGTAGATCTAGCTGGTCTGTCATAATATAATAGAGACAGTAAATCTAGCTGGTCTGTCATAATATAATAGAGACAGTAGATCTAGCTGGTCTGTCATAATATAATAGAGACATTAGATCTAGCTGGTCTGTCATAATGTAATAGAGACATTTGATCTAGCTGGTCTGTCATAATATAATAGAGACAGTAGATCTAGCTGGTCTGTCATAATATAATAGAGACAGTAGATCTAGCTGGTCTGTCATAAAATAATAGATACTGTAGATCTAGCTGGTCTGTCATAATATAATAGAGACAGTAGATCTAGGTGGTCTGTCATAATAGAGACAGTATATCTAGCTGGTCTGTCATAATATAATAGAGGCAGTAGATCTAGCTGGTCTGTCATAATATAATAGAGACAGTAGATTAGATGGTCTGTCATAATATAAAAGAGACAGTAGATCTAGCTGGTCTGTCAATATATAATAGAGACAGTAGATCTAGCTGGTCTGTCATAATATAATAGAGACAGTAGATCTAGCTGGTCTGTCATAATATAATAGAGACAGTAGATCTAGCTGTCTGTCATAATATAATAGAGACAGTAGATCTAGCTGGTCTGTCATAATATAATAGAGACAGTAGATCTAGCTGGTCTGTCATAATATAATAGAGACAGTAGATCTAGCTGGTCTGTCATAATATAATAGAGACATTAGATCTAGCTGGTCTGTCATTAATATAATAGAGACATTAGATCTAGCTGGTCTGTCATAATGTAATAGAGACATTTGATCTAGCTGGTCTGTCATAATATAATAGAGACAGTAGATCTAGCTGGTCTGTCATAATATAATAGAGACAGTAGATCTAGCTGGTCTGTCATAATATAATAGATACTGTAGATCTAGCTGGTCTGTCATAATATAATAGAGACAGTAGATCTAGGTGGTCTGTCATAATAGAGACAGTATATCTAGCTGGTCTGTCATAATATAATAGAGGCAGTAGATCTAGCTTGTCTGTCATAATATAATAGAGACAGTAGATCTAGCTGGTCTGTCATAAAATAATAGATACTGTAGATCTAGCTGGTCTGTCATAATATAATAGAGACATTAGATCTAGCTGGTCTGTCATAATATAATAGAGACATTAGATCTAGCTGGTCTGTCATAATGTAATAGAGACATTTGATCTAGCTGGTCTGTCATAATATAATAGAGACAGTAGATCTAGCTGGTCTGTCATAATATAATAGAGACAGTAGATCTAGCTGGTCTGTCATAATAGAGACAGTATATCTAGCTGGTCTGTCATAATATAATAGAGGCAGTAGATCTAGCTGGTCTGTCATAATATAATAGAGACAGTAGATCTAGCTGAACTGTCAAAATATAATAGAGACAGTAGATCTAGCTGGTCTGTCAATATATAATAGAGACAGTAGATCTAGCTGGTCTGTCATAATATAATAGAGACAGTAGATCTAGCTGGTCTGTCATAATATAATAGAGACAGTAGATCTAGCTGGTCTGTCATAATATAATAGAGACATTAGATCTAGCTGGTCTGTCATAATATAATAGAGACATTAGATCTAGCTGGTCTGTCATAATGTAATAGAGACATTTGATCTAGCTGGTCTGTCATAATATAATAGAGACAGTAGATCTAGCTGGTCTGTCATAATATAATAGAGACAGTAGATCTAGCTGGTCTGTCATAATATAATAGGTACTGTAGATCTAGCTGGTCTGTCATAATATAATAGAGACAGTAGATCTAGGTGGTCTGTCATAATAGAGACAGTATATCTAGCTGGTCTGTCATAATATAATAGAGGCAGTAGATCTAGCTTGTCTGTCATAATATAATAGAGACAGTAGATCTAGCTGAACTGTCATAATTTAATAGAGACAGTAGATCTAGCTGGTCTGTCATAATATAATAGAGACAGTAGATCTAGCTGGTCTGTCATAATATAATCGAGACAGTAGATCTAGCTGGTCTGTCATAATATAATAGAGACATTAGATCTAGCTGGTCTGTCATAATATAATAGAGACAGTAGATGTAGCTGGTTTGTCATAATATAATAGCGACAATAGATCTAGCTGGTCTATCATAATATAATAGAGACATTAGATCTAGCTGGTCTGTCATAATGTAATAAAGACATTAGATCTAGCTGGTCTGTCATAATATAATAGAGGCAGTAGATCTAGGTGGTCTGTCATAATAGAGACAGTATATCTAGCTGGTCTGTCATAATATAATAGAGGCAGTAGATCTAGCTGGTCTGTCATAATATAATAGAGACAGTAGATCTAGCTGAACTGTCAAAATATAATAGAGACAGTAGATCTAGCTGGTCTGTCATAATATAATAGAGACAGTAGATCAAGCTGGTCTGTCATAATATAATAGAGACAGTAGATCTAGCTGGTCTGTCATAATATAATAGAGACAGTAGATCTAGCTGGTCTGTCATAATATAATAGATACTGTAGATCTAGCTGGTCTGTCAAAATATAATAGAGACATTTGATCTAATTGGTCTGTCATAATGTAATAGAGAAATTAGATCTAGCTGGTCTGTCATAATATAATAGAGACAGTAGATCTAGCTGGCCTGTCATAATATAATAGAGACAGTAGATCTAGCTGGCCTGTCATAATATAATAGATACTGTAGATCTAGCTGGTCTGTCATAATATAATAGAGAAATTAGATCTAGCTGGTCTATCATAATATAATAGAGACAGTATATCTAGCTGGTCTGTCATAATATAATAGAGACAGTATATCTAGCTGGTCTGTCATAATATAATAGAGGCAGTAGATCTAGCTGGTCTGTCATAATATAATAGAGACAGTAGATCTAGCTGGTCTGTCAAAATATAATAGAGACAGTAGATCTAGCTGGTCTGTCATAATATAATAGAGACAGTAGATCTAGCTGGTCTGTCATAATATAATAGAGACAGTAGATCTAGCTGGTCTGTCATAATATAATAGAGACAGTAGATCTAGATGGTCTGTCATAATATAATAGATACTGTAGATCTAGCTGGTCTGTCATAATATAATAGAGACAGTAGATCTAGCTGGTCTGTCATAATGTAATAGAGACAGTAGATCTAGCTGGTCTGTCATAATGTAATAGAGACAGTAGATCTAGCTGGTCTGTCATAATATAATAGAGACAGTAGATCTAGCTGGTCTGTCATAATATAATCAATCAATCAATCAATTTTATTTTATATAGCCCTTCGTACATCAGCTAATATCTCGAAGTGCTGTACAGAAACCCAGCCTAAAACCCCAAACAGCTAGTAATGCAGGTGTAGAAGCACGGTGGCTAGGAAAAACTCCCTAGAAAGGCCAAAACCTAGGAAGAAACCTAGAGAGGAACCAGGCTATGAGGGGTGGCCAGTCCTCTTCTGGCTGTGCCGGGTGGAGATTATAACAGAACTATGCCAAGATGTTCAAAAATGTTCATAAGTGACAAGCATGGTCAAATAATAATCATGAATAATTTTCAGTTGGCTTTTCATAGCTGATCATTAAGAGTTGAAAAACAACAGGTCTGGGACAGGTGGCGGTTCCATAACCGCAGGCAGAACAGCTGAAACTGGAATAGCAGCAAGGCCAGGCGGACTGGGGACAGCAAGGAGTCACCACGGGCGGCAGTCCCGACGCATGGTACTAGGGCCCAGGTCCTCCGAGAGAAAGAAAGAGAGAAGGAGAAAATTAGAGAGAGCCAAGATTTTCAAAATGTTCATAAATGACAAGCATGGTCAAATAATAATCAGGAATAAATCTCAGTTGGCTTTTCATAGCCGATCATTAAGAGTTGAAAACAGCAGGTCTGGGACAGGTAGGGGTTCCATAACCGCAGGCAGAACAGTTGAAACTGGAATAGCAGCAAGGCCAGGCGGACTGGGGACAGCAAGGAGTCACCACGGCCGGTAGTCCCGACGTATGGTCCTAGGGCTCAGGTCCTCCGAGAGAAAGAAAGAGAGAAGGAGAAAATTAGAGAGAGCCAAGATTTTCAAAATGTTCATAAATGACAAGCATGGTCAAATAATAATCAGGAATAAATCTCAGTTGGCTTTTCATAGCTGATCATTAAGAGTTGAAAACAGCAGGTCTGGGACAGGTAGGGGTTTCGTAACCGCAGGCAGAACAGTTGAAACTGGAATAGCAGCAAGGCCAGGCGGACTGGGGACAGCAAGGTGTCAGCATGCCCGGTAGTCCTGACGTATGGTCCTAGGGCTCAGGTTCTCAGAGAGAAAGAGAGAACGAGAGAATTAGAGAGAGCATACTTAAATTCACACAGGACACTGGATAAGACAGGAGAAGTACTCCAGGTATAACCAACTGACCCTAGCCCCCCGACACATAAACTACTGCAGCATAAATACTGGAGGCTGAGACAGGAGCGGTCAGGAGACACTGTGGCCCCATCCGAAGAAACCCCCGGACAGGGCCAAACAGGAAGGATATAACCCCACCCACTTTGCCAAAGCACAGCCCCCGCACCACTAGAGGGATATCCTCAACCACCAACTTACAATCCTGAGACAAGGCCGAGTATAGCCCACAAAGGTCTCCACCACAGCACAAACCAAGGGGGGGCGCCAACCCAGACAGGAAGATCACGTCAGTAACTCAACCCACTCAAGTGACGCACCCGTCCTAGGGACGGCATGAAAGAGCACCAGCAAGCCAGTGACTCAGCCCCTGTAACAGGGTTAGAGGCAGAGAATCCCAGTGGAGAGAGGGGAACCGGCCTGGCAGAGACAGCAAGGGCGGTTCGTTGCTCCAGAGCCTTTCCGTTCACCTTCACACTCCTGGGCCAGACTACACTCAATCATATGACCTACTGAAGAGATAAGTCTTCAGTAAAGACTTAAAGGTTGAGACCGAGTCTGCGTCTCTCACATGGGTAGGCAGACTGTTCCATAAAAATGGAGATCTATAGGAGAAAGCCCTGCCTCCCGCTGTTTGCTTAGAAATTCTAGGGACAATTAGGAGGCCTGCGTCTTGTGACCGTAGCGTACGTATTGGTATGTACGGCAGGACCAACTCGGAAAGATAGGTAGGAGCAAGCCCATGTAACGCTTTATAGGTTAACAGTAAAACCTTGAAATCAGCCCTTGCCTTAACAGGAAGCCAGTGTAGGGAAGCTAGCACTGGAGTAATATGATCAAATTTCTTGGTTCTAGTCAGGATTCTAGCAGCCGTATTTAGCACTAACTGAAGTTTATTTAGTGCTTTATCCGGGTAGCCGGAAAGTAGAGCATTGCAGTAGTCTAACCTAGAAGTAACAAATGCATGGATTAATTTTTCTGCATCATTTTTGGACAGAAAATTTCTGATTTTTGCAATGTTACGTAGATGGAAAAAAGCTGTCCTTGAAACAGTCTTGATATGTTCGTCAAAAGAGAGATCAGGGTCAAGAGTAACGCCGAGGTCCTTCACAGTTTTATTTGAGACGACTTTACAACCATCAAGATGAATTGTCAGATTTAACAGAAGATCTCTTTGTTTCTTGGGACCTAGAACAAGCATCTCTGTTTTGTCCGAGTTTAAAAGTAGAAAGTTTTCAGCCATCCACTTCCTTATGTCTGAAACACAGGCTTCTAGCGAGGGCAATTTTGGGGCTTCACCATGTTTCATTGAAATGTACAGCTGTGTGTCATCCGCATAGCAGTGAAAGTTAACATTATGTTTTCGAATAACATCCCCAAGAGGTAAAATATATAGTGAAAACAATAGTGGTCCTAAAACGGAACCTTGAGGAACACCGAAATGTACAGTTGATTTGTCAGAGGACAGACCATTCACAGAGACAAACTGATATCTTTCCGACAGGTAAGATCTAAACCAGGCCAGAACTTGTCCGTGTAGATCAATTTGGGTTTCCAGTCTCTCCAAAAGAATGTGGTGATCGATGGTGTCAAAGGCAGCACTAAGGTCTAGTAGCACGAGGACAGATGCAGAGCCTCGGTCTGACGCCATTAAAAGGTCATTTACCACCTTCACAAGTGCAGTCTCAGTGCTATGATGGGGTCTAAACCCAGACTGAAGCATTTCGTATACATTGTTTGTCTTCAGAAAGGCAGTGAGTTGCTGCGCAACAGCTTTTTCTAAAATTTTTGAGAGGAATGGAAGATTCGATATAGGCCGATAGTTTTTTATATTTTCCGGGTCAAGGTTTGGCTTTTTCAAGAGAGGCTTTATCACTGCCACTTTTAGTGAGTTTGGTACACATCCGGTGGATAGAGAGCTGTTTATTATGTTCAACATAGGAGGGCCAAGCACAGGAAGCAGCTCCTTCAGCAGTTTAGTAGGAATAGGATCCAGTATGCAGCTTGAAGGTTTAGAGGCCATGATTATTTTCATCATTGTGTCAAGAGATATAGTACTAAAACACTTAAGTGTCTCTCCCGATCCCAGGCCCTCGCAGAGCTGTGCAGATCCAGGACAGCTAAGCCCTGGAGGAATACGCAGATTCAAAGAGGAGTCCGTAATTTGCTTTCTAATGGTCATGATCTTTTCCTCAAAGAAGTTCATGAATTTATTACTGCTGAAGTGAAAGCCATCCTCTCTTGGGGAATGCTGCTTTTTAGTTAGCTTTGCAACAGTATCAAAAATAAATTTTGGATTGTTCTTATTTTCCTCGATTAACCTTTACCGAACCTCAACCCCGTATCCGGGATCACCCCCCACCCCCCACACACTGATTAGCATAGCTAGCATAGCTTCACAAGTAGATAGTAGCATCTAAATATCATTAAATCACAAGTCCAAGACACCAGATGAAAGATACAGATCTTGTGAATAAAGCCACCATTTCAGATTTTTAAAATGTTTTACAGGGAAGACAAAATATGTAAATCTATTAGCTAAACACGTTAGCAAAATACACCACTATTCTAACTCCATCAGTTTCTTACTCCTTCAGGTGCTATCACCAATTCGGCTCAACTAAGATATTGATAGCCAATAACCTATAAAAAAAACCATCAGATGACAGTCTGATAACATATTCATGGTATAGGATAGTTTTTGTTAGAAAAAAGTGCATATTTCAGGTAGAAATCACAGTTTACAATTGCACCGACCATCACAAATCGACTAGAATTACTAGATAGAGCAACGTGTATGACCAATTTACTCATCATAAAACATTTCATAAAAATAGACAAAGCATAGCAATGGAAAGACCCAGTTCTTGTGATTTCAGACCATATTTCAGATTTTCTAAGCGTTTTTCAGCGAAAACACAATAAATCGATAAGTTAGCATACTACATGTGCAAACGTTACCAGAGCATCGATTCCAGCCAAAGAGCGCTATAACGTCAACATCGCCAAAAGATATTAATTTTTTCACTAACCTTCTCAGAATTCTTCCGATGACACTCCTGTAACATCATTTTACAACATACATATACAGTTTGTTCGAAAAGGTGCATATTTAGCCATACAAAACCGTGGTTACACAATAAAAATACTAGGAAATCAAGCCTCAATATGTCTGACGTCATCTATCAGAGTGATCTAGTTTAATTGAAAGCTAATCATATACTTGACTAAAAAATACAGGGTTGACAGGAATCGAAAGACAAATTAGTTCTTAATGCAACCGCTGATTTACATTTGTAAAATTATCCTTACTTTTCAATACAGGGTTCGCCAAGTGAAGCTATACCAAACAAAATGGCGAAATATGCGTTTAAAATATTTCGACAGAACAACAATTTATCATATTAAATATTGCTTACTATGAGCTGTTCTTCCATCATATTCTTGGGCAATGTATCCTTTCTATGTTATAAACGTCTTTTGGTCGATAGATGTCCTCTGTCCTTCGAAATATCCACTAACGATCGAACGGGACCCCAAAACGTGTCCAAAGTTTCAGAGTGCACAACAAAGAAATTCCTCAAAATCGCACTAAACGGATATAATTTCCTATAAAACGGTTTAAATTAACTACCTTATGATGTTTCTAAGTCCTATATCGAATTAAATTACAGACGGATACATTTCAAGTTGATAACCGAGCCTGTGAAAATGGCGTCCGGAGGTCCCTTCCTGCGTAAGGGCGAGCGTCGAAAGGGGGGCTACTCTCACTCCTTGGTCTTTTATAACCTCTGAGAGCTACGGAGAAGGCCCATTCCACTTCTCATTGGTTACTGACATCCAGGGGAAGGCGGGTGCAGTTCGTGTCGTTCCATAGGATAGACAGAGACCTTAAAAACTGATCTGAAACCAGAGCTTCGCTCTCAGACCTTTCACTGTCTGTCATGGATTTCGCTGTAGAAAGAGTTCTGGGTCACCCACAGACATCATTCCAACTTTGTATGAAACTAGAAAGTGTTTTCTTTCCAATAGAATTAATAATATGCATATTGTACGAGCAAGAATTGAGTACTAGGCAGTTTAATTTGGAGACGACAAAATGCTAATTCGGAACAGCACCCCCTGTAGTCGCAAGAAGTTAAGTTGGAAAAGTAGGATGATCGAGCAGCAGTGAGGGCTCTTCGATACTGCGCGGTACTGTCTTTCCAAGCTAGTCGGAAGACTTCCAGTTTGGTGTGGCGCCATTTCCGTTCCAATTTCCTGGAAGCTTGCTTCAAAGCTCGGGTATTTTCTGTATACCAGGGAGCTAGTTTCTTATGACAAATGTTTTTCGTTTTTAGGGGTGCAACTGCATCTAGGGTATTGCGCAAGGTTAAATTGAGTTCCTCAGTTAAGTGGTTAACTGATTTTTGTCCTCTGACGTCCTTGGGTAGGCAGAAGGAGTCTGGAAGGGCATCAAGGAATTTTTGTGTTGTCTGAGAATTTATAGCACGACTTTTGATGCTCCTTGGTTGGGGTCTGAGCAGATTATTTGTTGCGATTGCAAACGTAATAAAATGGTGGTCCGATAGTCCAGGATTATGTGGAAAAACATTAAGATCTACAACATTTATTCCATGGGACAAAACTAGGTCCAGAGTATGACTGTGGCAGTGAGTAGGTCCAGAGACATGTTGGACAAAACCCACTGAGTCGATGATGGCTCCAAAAGACTTTTGGAGTGGGTCTGTGGACTTCTCCATGTGAATATTAAAATCACCAAAAATTAGAATATGATCTGCTATGACTACAAGGTCTGATAGGAATTCAGGAAACTCAGAGAGGAACGCTGTATATGGCCCAGGAAGCCTGTAAACAGTAGCTATAAAAAGTGATTGAGTAGGCTGCATAGATTTCATGACTAGAAGCTCAAAAGACGAAAACGCCATTTTTTTTTTTGTAAATTGAAATTTGCTATCGTAAATGTTAGCAACACCTCCGCCTTTGCGGGATGCACGGGGGATATGGTCACTAGTGTAACCAGGAGGTGAGGCCTCATTTAACACAGTAAATTCATCAGGCTTAAGCCATGTTTCAGTCAGGCCAATCACATCAAGATTATGATCAGTGATTAGTTCATTGACTATGACTGCCTTTGAAGTGAGGGATCTAACATTAAGTAACCCTATTTTGAGATGTGAGGTATCACGATCTCTTTCAATAATGGCAGGAATGGAGGAGGTCTTTATCCTAATAAGATTGCTAAGGCGAACACCGCCATGTTTAGTTTTGCCCAACCTAGGTCGAGGCACAGACACAGTCTCAATGGGTATGGCTGAGCTGACTACACTGACTGTGCTATTGGCAGACTCCACTAAGCTGGCAGGTTGGCTAACAGCCTGCTGCCTGGCCTGCACCCTATTTCATTGTGGGGCTAGAGGAGTTAGAGCCCTATCTATGTTGGTAGATAAGATGAGAGCACCCCTCCAGCTAGGATGGAGTCCGTCACTCCTCAGCAGGTCAGGCTTGGTCCTGTTTGTGGGTGAGTCCCAGAAAGAGGGCCAATTATCTACAAATTCTATCTTTTGGGAGGGGCAGAAAACAGTTTTCAACCAGCGATTGAGTGCTGAGACTCTGCTGTAGAGCTCGTCACTCCCCCTAACTGGGAGGGGGCCAGAGACAATTACTCGATGCCGACACATCTTTCTAGCTGATTTACACGCTGAAGCTATGTTGCACTTGGTGACCTCTGACTGTTTCATCCTAACATCGTTGGTGCCGACGTGGATAACAATATCTCTATACTCTCTACACTCGCCAGATTTAGCTTTAGCCAGCACCATCTTTAGATTAGCCTTAACGTCGGTAGCCCTGCCCCCTGGTAAACAGTGTATGATCGCTGGGTGATTCGTTTTAAGTCTAATACTCCGGGTAATGGAGTCGCCAATGACTAGGGTTTTCAATTTGTCAGAGCTAATGGTGGGAGCCTTCGGCGTCTCAGACCCCGTAACGGGAGGACTAGAGACAAGAGAAGACTCAGACTCAGACTCCGACTCGCTACATAATGGGGAAAACCGGTTGAAAGTTTCTGTCGGCTGAATGAGCGACACCGGTTGAGCATTCCAACAGCATTTCCCTCCAGAAGCCATGAGAAAGTTGTCCGGCTGCGGGGACTGTGCGGGGGGATTTATACTAACGTTACTATCTGTACTTACTGGTGGCACAGACGCTGTTTCTTCCTTTCCTACACTGAAATTACCCTTGCCTAACGATTGCGTCTGAAGCTGGGCTTGTAGCACAGCTATTCTCGCCGTAAGGCGATCGTTCTCCTGTATATTATGAGTACAGCGACTGCAATTAGAAGACATCATGTTAATGTTACTACTTAGCTTCGGCTGTTGAAGGTGTTGACGAACCATGTCCAGATAAAGCGTCCGGAGTGAAAAAGTTGAATGAGGGAAAAAAGTTGCGATGGAAAAACTAAAAATATAAACGGTAATTAAAAACAAAAACAAAACAAAAAACGTAAAGTTGTCAGCTAGCAAAGTAAAGTAAAGTTGGCAGCAAAACGCACAGCAACAAAACGCACAGCAACACGTCTGCAGATTCAACAGGAAGTGACGTCAAGAATGTGGTATCGCTCAAGAATGTGGTCTGTCATAATATAATAGAGACAGTAGATCTAGGTGGTCTGTCATAATATAATATAGACAGTAGATCTAGCTGGTTTGACATAACATAATCGAGACAGTAGATCTAGCTGGTCTGTCATAATATAATAGAGACATTAGATCTAGCTGGTCTGTCATAATATAATAGAGACAGTAGATCTAGCTGGTTTGTCATAATATAATAGCGACAATAGATCTAGCTGGTCTATCATAATATAATAGAGACATTAGATCTAGCTGGTCTGTCATAATGTAATAGAGACATTAGATCTAGCTGGTCTGTCATAGTATAATAGATACTGTAGATCTAGCTGGCCTGTCATAATATAATAGAGACAGTAGATCTAGCTGGTCTGTCATAATATAATAGAGACAGTAGATCTAGCTGGTCTGTCATAATATAATAGATACTGTAGATCTAGCTGGTCTGTCATAATATAATAGAGACAGTAGATCTAGGTGGTCTGTCATAATAGAGACAGTATATCTAGCTGGTCTGTCATAATATAATAGAGGCAGTAGATCTAGCTGGTCTGTCATAATATAATAGAGACAGTAGATCTAGCTGAACTGTCATAATTTAATAGAGACAGTAGATCTAGCTGGTCTGTCATAATATAATAGAGACAGTAGATCTAGGTGGTCTGTCATAATATAATATAGACAGTAGATCTAGCTGGTTTGTCATAACATAATCGAGACAGTAGATCTAGCTGGTCTGTCATAATATAATAGAGACATTAGATCTAGCTGGTCTGTCATAATATAATAGAGACAGTAGATCTAGCTGGTTTGTCATAATATAATAGCGACAATAGATCTAGCTGGTCTATCATAATATAATAGAGACATTAGATCTAGCTGGTCTGTCATAATGTAATAGAGACATTAGATCTAGCTGGTCTGTCATAGTATAATAGATACTGTAGATCTAGCTGGCCTGTCATAATATAATAGAGACAGTAGATCTAGCTGGTCTGTCATAATATAATATATACTGTAGATCTAGCTGGTCTGTCATAATATAATAGAGACATTAGATCTAGCTGGTCTGTCATAATATAATATAGACAGTAGATCTAGCTGGTCTGTCATAATAAAATAGAGGCAGTAGATCTAGCTGGTCTGTCATAATGTAATAGAGACATTAGATCTAGCTGGTCTGTTATAATATAATAGAGACAGTAGATCTAGCTGGCCTGTCATAATATAATAGAGACAGTATATCTAGCTGAACTGTCATAATAAACAAAGACAGTAGATCTAGCTTGTCTGTCATAATATAATAGAGACAGTAGATCTAGCTGGTTTGTAATAATATAATAGAGACATTAGATCTAGCTGGTCTGTCATAATATAATAGAGACAGTTATCTAGTTGGTCTGTCATAATATAATAGAGACAGTAGATATAGCTGGTCTGTCATAATATAATAGATACTGTAGATCAAGCTGGTCAGACATAATATAATAGAGGCAGTAGATCTAGCTGGTCTGTCATAATGTAATAGAGGCAATAGATCTAGCTGGTCTGTCATAATATAATAGAGACAGTAGATCTAGCTGGCCTGTCATAATATAATAGATACTGTAGATCTAGCTGGTCTATCATAATATCATAGAGACATTAGATCTAGCTGGTATGTCATAATATAATAGAGACAGAGATCTAGCTGGTCTGTCATAATATAATAGAGACAGTATATCTAGCTGAACTGTCATAATATAATAGAGACAGTAGATCTAGCTAGTTTGTCATAATATAATAGAGACAGTAGATCTAGCCGGTCTGTCATAATATAATAGAGACAGTAGATCTAGCTGGTCTGTCATAATATAATATAGACATTAGATCTAGCTGGTCTGTCATAATATAATAGAGACATTAGATCTAGCTGGTCTGTCATAATGTAATAGAGACATTAGATCTAGCTGGTCTGTCATAATATAATAGAGACATTAGATCTAGCTGGTCTGTCATAATATAATAGAGGCAGTAGATCTAGCTGGTCTGTCATTATATAATAGAGACAGTAGATCAAGCTGGTCTGTCATAATATAATAGAGACATTAGATCTAGCTGATCTGTCATAATATAATAGAGACATTAGATCTAGCTGGTCTGTCATAATGTAATAGAGACATTAGATCTAGCTGGTCTATCATAATATAATAGAGACACTATATCTAGCTGGTCTGTCATAATATAATAGAGACATTAGATCTAGCTGGTCTGTCATAATATAATAGGGACAGTAGATCTAGCTGGTCTGTCATAATATAATAGAGACAGTAGATCTAGCTGGTCTGTCATAATATAATAGAGACAGTATATCTAGCTGGTTTGTCATAACATAATCGAGACAGTAGATCTAGCTGGTCTGTCATAATATAATAGAGACAGTATATCTAGCTGGTCTGTCATAATATAATAGAGACATTAGATCTAGCTGGTCTGTCATAATGTAATATAGACAGTAGATCTAGCTGGTCTGTCATAATATAATAGAGACAGTAGATCTAGCTGGTCTGTCATGATTTAATAGAGACATTCGATCTAGCTGGTCTGTCATAATATAATAGAGACATTCGATCTAGCTGGTCTGTCATAATATAATAGAGACATTCGATCTAGCTGGTCTGTCATAATATAATGGAGACAGTAGATCTAGGTGGTCTGTCATAATAGAGACAGTATATCTAGCTGGTCTGTCATAATATAATAGAGACATTCGATCTAGCTGGTCTGTCATAATATAATAGAGACAGTATATCTAGCTGGTCTGTCATTATATAATAGAGACAGTAGATCTAGCTGGTCTGTCATAATATAATAGAGACATTAGATCTAGCTGGTCTGTCATAATATAATAGATACTGTAGATCTAGCTGGTCTGTCATAATATAATAGAGACATTAGAACTAGCTGGTCTGTCATAATGTAATAGAGAAATTAGATCTAGCTGGTCTGTCATAATATAATAGATACTGTAGATCTAGCTGGTCTGTCATAATATAATAGAGACATTAGATCTAGCTGGTCTGTCATAATGTAATAGAGACATTAGATCTAGCTGGTCTATCATAATATAATAGAGACACTATATCTAGCTGGTCTGTCATAATATAATAGAGACATTAGATCTAGCTGGTCTGTCATAATATAATAGGGACAGTAGATTTAGCTGGTCTGTCATAATATAATAAAGACAGTAGATCTAGCTGGTCTGTCATAACATAATCGAGACAGTAGATCTAGCTGGTCTGTCATAATATAATAGAGACATTAGATCTAGCTTGTCTGTCATAATATAATAGATACTGTAGATCTAGCTGGTCTATCATAATGTAATAGAGACATTAGATCTAGCTGGTCTGTCATAATATAATAGACAGTAGAACTAGCTGGCCTGTCATAATGTAATAGAGACATTAGATCCAGCTGGTTTGTCATAATATAATAGAGACAGTATATCTAGCTGGCCTGTCATAATATAATAGATACTGTAGATCTAGCTGGTCTGTCATAATATAATAGAGACAGTATATCTAGCTGGTCTGTCATAATATAATAGAGACATTCGATCTAGCTGGTCTGTCATAATATAATAGAGACAGTATATCTAGCTGGTCTGTCATAATATAATAGAGACATTAGATCTAGCTGGTCTGTCATAATGTAATATAGACAGTAGATCTAGCTGGTCTGTCATAATATAATAGAGACAGTAGATCTAGCTGGTCTGTCATGATATAATAGAGACAGAGATCTAGCTGGTCTGTCATGCTATAATAGAGACAGAGATCTAGCTGGTCTGTCATAATATAATAGAGACATTCGATCTAGCTGGTCTGTCATAATATAATAGAGACATTCGATCTAGCTGGTCTGTCATAATATAATGGAGACAGTAGATCTAGGTGGTCTGTCATAATAGAGACAGTATATCTAGCTGGTCTGTCATAATAAACAGAGACAGTAGATCTAGCTGGTCTGTCATAATATAATAGAGACAGTTGATCTAGCTGAACTGTCATAATATAATAGAGACAGTAGATCTAGCTGGTCTGTCATAATATAATAGAGACACTATATCTAGGTGGTCTGTCATAATATAATAGAGACATTAGATCTAGCTGGTCTGTCATAATATAATAGGGACAGTAGATCTAGCTGGTCTGTCATAATATAATAGAGACAGTAGATCTAGCTGGTCTGTCATAATATAATAGAGACAGTATATCTAGCTGGTTTGTCATAACATAATCGAGACAGTAGATCTAGCTGGTCTGTCATAATATAATAGAGACATTAGATCTTGCTTGTCTGTCATAATATAATAGATACTGTAGATCTAGCTGGTCTATCATAATATAATAGAGACATTAGATCTACCTGGTCTGTCATAATGTAATAGACACATTAGATCTAGCTGGTCTGTCATAATATAATAGACAGTAGAACTAGCTGGTCTGTCATAATGTAATAGACACATTAGATCTAGCTGGTCTGTCATAATATAATAGACAGTAGAACTAGCTGGCCTGTCATAATGTAATAGAGACATTAGATCCAGCTGGTTTGTCATAATATAATAGAGACAGTATATCTAGCTGCCCTGTCATAATATAATAGATACTGTAGATCTAGCTGGTCTGTCATAATATAATAGAGACAGTATATCTAGCTGGTCTGTCATAATATAATAGAGACATTCGATCTAGCTGGTCTGTCATAATATAATAGAGACAGTATATCTAGCTGGTCTGTCATAATATAATAGAGACAGTATATCTAGCTGGTCTGTCATTATATAATAGAGACAGTAGATCTAGCTGGTCTGTCATAATATAATAGAGACATTAGATCTAGCTGGTCTGTCATAATATAATAGATACTGTAGATCTAGCTGGTCTGTCATAATATAATAGAGACATTAGAACTAGCTGGTCTGTCATAATGTAATAGAGAAATTAGATCTAGCTGGTCTGTCATAATATAATAGATACTGTAGATCTAGCTGGTCTGTCATAATATAATAGAGACATTAGATCTAGCTGGTCTGTCATAATGTAATAGAGACATTAGATCTAGCTGGTCTATCATAATATAATAGAGACACTATATCTAGCTGGTCTGTCATAATATAATAGAGACATTAGATCTAGCTGGTCTGTCATAATATAATAGGGACAGTAGATTTAGCTGGTCTGTCATAATATAATAAAGACAGTAGATCTAGCTGGTCTGTCATAACATAATCGAGACAGTAGATCTAGCTGGTCTGTCATAATATAATAGAGACATTAGATCTAGCTTGTCTGTCATAATATAATAGATACTGTAGATCTAGCTGGTCTATCATAATGTAATAGAGACATTAGATCTAGCTGGTCTGTCATAATATAATAGACAGTAGAACTAGCTGGCCTGTCATAATGTAATAGAGACATTAGATCCAGCTGGTTTGTCATAATATAATAGAGACAGTATATCTAGCTGGCCTGTCATAATATAATAGATACTGTAGATCTAGCTGGTCTGTCATAATATAATAGAGACAGTATATCTAGCTGGTCTGTCATAATATAATAGAGACATTCGATCTAGCTGGTCTGTCATAATATAATAGAGACAGTATATCTAGCAGGTCTGTCATAATATAATAGAGACATTAGATCTAGCTGGTCTGTCATAATGTAATATAGACAGTAGATCTAGCTGGTCTGTCATAATATAATAGAGACAGTAGATCTAGCTGGTCTGTCATGATATAATAGAGACAGAGATCTAGCTGGTCTGTCATGCTATAATAGAGACAGAGATCTAGCTGGTCTGTCATAATATAATAGAGACATTCGATCTAGCTGGTCTGTCATAATATAATAGAGACATTCGATCTAGCTGGTCTGTCATAATATAATGGAGACAGTAGATCTAGGTGGTCTGTCATAATAGAGACAGTATATCTAGCTGGTCTGTCATAATAAACAGAGACAGTAGATCTAGCTGGTCTGTCATAATATAATAGAGACAGTTGATCTAGCTGAACTGTCATAATATAATAGAGACAGTAGATCTAGCTGGTCTGTCATAATATAATAGAGACACTATATCTAGGTGGTCTGTCATAATATAATAGAGACATTAGATCTAGCTGGTCTGTCATAATATAATAGGGACAGTAGATCTAGCTGGTCTGTCATAATATAATAGAGACAGTAGATCTAGCTGGTCTGTCATAATATAATAGAGACAGTATATCTAGCTGGTTTGTCATAACATAATCGAGACAGTAGATCTAGCTGGTCTGTCATAATATAATAGAGACATTAGATCTTGCTTGTCTGTCATAATATAATAGATACTGTAGATCTAGCTGGTCTATCATAATATAATAGAGACATTAGATCTACCTGGTCTGTCATAATGTAATAGACACATTAGATCTAGCTGGTCTGTCATAATATAATAGACAGTAGAACTAGCTGGTCTGTCATAATGTAATAGACACATTAGATCTAGCTGGTCTGTCATAATATAATAGACAGTAGAACTAGCTGGCCTGTCATAATGTAATAGAGACATTAGATCCAGCTGGTTTGTCATAATATAATAGAGACAGTATATCTAGCTGCCCTGTCATAATATAATAGATACTGTAGATCTAGCTGGTCTGTCATAATATAATAGAGACAGTATATCTAGCTGGTCTGTCATAATATAATAGAGACATTCGATCTAGCTGGTCTGTCATAATATAATAGAGACAGTATATCTAGCTGGTCTGTCATAATATAATAGAGACATTAGATCTAGCTGGTCTGTCATAATGTAATATAGACAGTAGATCTAGCTGGTCTGTCATAATATAATAGAGACAGTAGATCTAGCTGGTCTGTCATGATATAATAGAGACATTCGATCTAGCTGGTCTGTCATAATATAATAGAGACATTCGATCTAGCTGGTCTGTCATAATATAATAGAGACATTCGATCTAGCTGGTCTGTCATAATATAATGGAGACAGTAGATCTAGGTGGTCTGTCATAATAGAGACAGTATATCTAGCTGGTCTGTCATAATATAATAGAGACAGTATATCTAGCTGGTCTGTCATAATATAATAGGGACAGTAGATTTAGCTGGTCTGTCATAATATAATAAAGACAGTAGATCTAGCTGGTCTGTCATAACATAATCGAGACAGTAGATCTAGCTGGTCTGTCATAATATAATAGAGACATTAGATCTAGCTTGTCTG
This sequence comes from Salvelinus namaycush, assembly GCF_016432855.1. Taxonomy (NCBI): domain Eukaryota; kingdom Metazoa; phylum Chordata; class Actinopteri; order Salmoniformes; family Salmonidae; genus Salvelinus; species Salvelinus namaycush. Next base: position 24,539 of record NW_024060207.1, read on the forward strand.
TCATAATATAATAGATACTGTAGATCTAGCTGGTCTATCATAATGTAATAGAAACATTAGATCTAGCTGGTCTGTCATAATATAATAGACAGTAGAACTAGCTGGCCTGTCATAATGTAATAGAGACATTAGATCCAGCTGGTTTGTCATAATATAATAGAGACAGTATATCTAGCTGGCCTGTCATAATATAATAGATACTGTAGATCTAGCTGGTCTGTCATAATATAATAGAGACAGTATATCTAGCTGGTCTGTCATAATATAATAGAGACATTCGATCTAGCTGGTCTGTCATAATATAATAGAGACAGTATATCTAGCTGGTCTGTCATAATATAATAGAGACATTAGATCTAGCTGGTCTGTCATAATGTAATATAGACAGTAGATTTAGCTGGTCTGTCATAATATAATAGAGACAGTAGATCTAGCTGGTCTGTCATGATATAATAGAGACAGAGATCTAGCTGGTCTGTCATGATATAATAGAGACAGAGATCTAGCTGGTCTGTCATAATATAATAGAGACATTCGATCTAGCTGGTCTGTCATAATATAATAGAGACATTCGATCTAGCTGGTCTGTCATAATATAATGGAGACAGTAGATCTAGGTAGTCTGTCATAATAGAGACAGTATATCTAGCTGGTCTGTCATAATACAATAGAGACAGTAGATCTAGCTGGTCTGTCATAATATAATAGAGACATTAGATCTAGCTGAACTGTCAGAATATTATAGAGACAGTAGATCTAGCTGGTCTGTCATAATATAATAGAGACAGTAGATCTAGGTGGTCTGTCATAATATAATAGAGACAGTAGATCTAGCTGGTCTGTCATAATATAATAGAGGCAGTAGATCTAGCTGGTCTGTCATTATATAATAGAGACAGTAGATCTAGCTGGTCTGTCATAATATAATAGAGACCATTAGATCTAGCTGGTCTGTCATAATATAATAGATACTGTAGATCTAGCTGGTCTGTCATAATATAATAGAGACATTAGAACTAGCTGGTCTGTCATAATGTAATAGAGAAATTAGATCTAGCTGGTCTGTCATAATATAATAGATACTGTAGATCTAGCTGGTCTGTCATAATATAATAGAGACACTATATCTAGCTGGTCTGTCATAATATAATAGAGACATTAGATCTAGCTGGTCTGTCATAATATAATAGGGACAGTAGATTTAGCTGGTCTGTCATAATATAATAAAGACAGTAGATCTAGCTGGTCTGGCATAACATAATCGAGACAGTAGATCTAGCTGGTCTGTCATAATATAATAGAGACATTAGATCTAGCTTGTCTGTCATAATATAATAGAACTGTAGATCTAGCTGGTCTGTCATAATATAATAGAGACATTAGATCTAGCTGGTCTGTCATAATATAATAGATTCTGTAGATCTAGCTGGTCTGTCATAATAAAATAAGGCAGTAGATCGAGCTGGCCTGTCATATTATAATCAGGATACTGTAGATTTAGGCGTGGTCCTGGTTATAATATAATAGTAGCGACAGTAGATCTAGCTGGTCTCGTCATAATATAATAGAGACAATTAGATCTAAGCTGGTCTGGTCATAATATAATAGAGGGCAGTAGATTCTAGCTGGTCTGTCATTATAATAATAGAGACAGTAGATCAAGCTGGTCCTGTCATAATAGAATAGAGACATTAGGATCGAGCTGATCTGTCCAATAATTAGTAATAGAGACAGTTAGATTCTAGCTGGTCTGTTCATAATGTAATAGAGAATTAGATCGAGACATTATTATCTAGCTGGTCTGTCATAATATAATAGAGACATTAGATCTAGCTGGTCTGTCATAATATAATAGGGACAGTAGATCTAGCTGGTCTGTCATAATATAATAGAGACAGTAGATCTAGCTGGTCTGTCATAATATAATAGAGACAGTATATCTAGCTGGTTTGTCATAACATAATCGAGACAGTAGATCTAGCTGGTCTGTCATAATATAATGAGACATTAGATCTAGCTGGTCTGTCATAATATAATAGATACTGTAGATCTAGCTGGTCTATCATAATATAATAGAGACATTAGATCTAGCTGGTCTGTCATAATGTAATAGAGACATTAGATCTAGCTGGTCTGTCATAATATAATGAGACAGTAGATCTAGCTGGCCTGTCATAATGTAATAGAGACATTAGATCCAGCTGGTTTGTCATAATATAATAGAGACAGTATATCTAGCTGCCCTGTCATAATATAATAGATACTGTATTCTAGCTGTCTGTCATAATATAATAGAGACAGTATCT